>NC_072028.1:20905607-21143354 GCF_027791375.1 Indicator indicator
GGGTATGGCCGGGGGCAAGGGGGGAGGAAAGTGTTAATCCTGCCTTCACGGGGCGGGGGGGGAGGTCACAGCTGTTTGCAGTGGGGAGGAGAATGCCCTCCTGTGCAGCTGGCCTGGGAGAGGTCAGCCCCGGCAGCTCAGGCAGGATGAGGAGGGGAGTGGAGATCAGCTGCTCCAGCCCAGGGCTGGGAGGGAGGTGGCAACCCTCTCCAAGCTGCCCTTGGCATGCTGTGCTGAGCCTGCCTGTGAGCCCAAACCTGCCTCAAAGACCAGCCCGTGGGCTGGCACAGGCTTCAGCCCAGCATGGGAAGCTGCAGAGATCTCAGCATGCCTGTGGTGTGGGCAGGCAGGGCACAGGCAGCTGCCTGACCCGAGGCTGACCTGGCACCAGCAAGCTGAGGGAGAGCTGACATCCTGGCATCCCTTGTCACCAAGTCAGGGCACCTCAGGGTGCTGATGCTGGTGGTGGGCACCCATGGCTCAGTGTTCAGGCAGCTCACAAGTAGCAGCCTTGCTTTGAGCATCCAAAGGCTGCCTTCTCAGCATGCCCCTTCCCAGATCCAAACTCGCTGTCCTTGGGTGTGCCAGGGCCCCCCTGATGTGTGTGAGTGGAGAAGTGTTGCTTGTATTCCCCCCTCCTCCCTCTTGGTAATTGATGTCAAAAGCTCTCCAGCCCCTGGAGCCAGTGCAAGGGTGGTGGTCTACAAGAGCAGCTTCAGAGGGAAGCAATGAGCTGCCACTCTTTGGCCTCTCCAAATCCAGGCTGAGGGCACTTCGTGCAAGGTTTGGCTTTGATCTGGGTTTAGATGTGAGCCTGGCCTCTCCTTTGATCCCTGTGGTCTTACTGGATGCCTGTGAGGTTTGGTGAGACCACAGAAACCACTCAATACAACCGAGTTCAGTGTCTGGAGGTGGTGGAAGGATGGCTGGGAGCACCTCGGGGCTCTGCTGTGTGGCTGGAGCTGTTGCAAGCCCTTTGTTGTTGTGTGGCTCTGCTGTGTGCAGCTGCATGGGGGTGGATTGTTGGACAGTAGCTAATTGCCTGAGTTAGAGATGCTTGGGAAGGACCAAACACAGTACCAGCCTGGAGACCATGTATCTCTCTACAGGGTTGAGCCAGAGCAGAGGGAAGCCATGAGCTGTGGAGCAAGGCATCAGTACTGACCCTTCACCTTGGAAGAGCAGTTGCCAGCAGTGCCTCATTGCTCTGCCTGTGAAGGCTGCACTTGAATTAGCTCCAAAATAACCCAAAGCCATAGGATGGCTGCCTGGGGGAGGTGATTTGGGTCCCTTGCATCCTTACTCCTCCTTGGTGCGGCCTACAAAGCCAAGGAGGTGGCTGCAGACCCCAACAAATCATCTTTGTGAACAAAACAGTTTGGCAGGTCAGGCTGCTCTGGACTCAAACTGCTGCTGCTCTTCTTTCCTCCCTGGCTGGAGGGGACCCTGGGGTTTCCTGGTGGGGCTCTGGTTACAGCTGCATGCCCCATTAGTGATCTGAAACAGGTCAGAGCTTCAGGTCCTGCTCAAGGTTACCAGAGGCTTTGCAAACTTGATTGGAGTCAAAGCATTTCCCACGGACTTGACAGATGTTGAAGCCTCTGATGGTGGCAGGATGGGAGTCAGTTGATCCAGATGTTGGCATTGCCACTCTTCTGCCATGAAAGTAACTCACTTCCCTTGGTGGTGGAGGAGCAGTAGCATCACTCCTGTCTGGGCTTTGATGTCCCCTCTGGGACTCCTTTTCCAGCTGAACTTCGGTGGTGGTTGGGCTTTGAGGTTGCTGAGTAATTCATGCTGGCTCTGGGATGGGCACCTGTGCTCCAGGGCATGCCTTGGGCACTAGCATGGCACCTCACAACCTGTGCTTGGTGCTGAGCCTGCCCAACAGCCTTGTGATGAGTAAAGCTTCATGCAAAGATACTATAGGTCTCCACTGATGGCTTCTAGCCTGCTGCTGGTCCTGGTGTCTTCCCTGGCAGCTCTGAGGGTCCTGGTGTCTTCCCTGGCAGCTCTGAGGGTCCTGGTGTCTTCCCTGGCAGCTCTGAGGGTCCTGGTGTCTTCCCTGGGTTAAGTGCAGGGCTGAAAATCAGCTCATTCCCTGGAACTGCTCTGGGTTTTCCAGGATCTATTAAAGATTAACAGCAGGGACAACTGCTCCTCTGAGCTGGGGAGGTGAGGGGAGGAGGAGACAGACATGACAGGACCAAAACCCAACCTCCAGCCCTGGTGTCCAAGCAATCTGTTGTGTGCTTAAAGAAGGGAGGGGTGGGGGGGAGGGTAAGAAAAAACCACCAACCCAAAATGCAGCATTTTAGCTCTGGCTGGGGCTTCAGCTCTGCAGCTGTGGGGTGTCTGGGAGCAGAGCAGGAAATTTGCCTTCTCTTACCCTGCTTTGCAGGGCTGAAGCTCTTCCCAGCTTTGCCAGCAGCTCTCCACACCTTTAGCTGCTTCAGAAGCTGGGTGCCTTGCTCAGCACAGCTGTTTGGGTGCCTGCTTGGTCCTGCTTCGCTGCGGAATGAGCCCTGCTGAGGACGGAGAGCTGCGGTGCTGGTGGCTGCCTCGGGGGGGGAGGGGGTTGTGTTTTTTGTTGGGGGTTTTTGTGTTTAAGCGCTGGTAACCAAAAGTGATGAGCGCAGCTAATTAGGAGGCAGAGCACCTCGGAGTTGCACAACGTCGGGAGAGCAGAGTTGATCAAGAAAACCCAAAGCTGGCTTGGGGGAAGGCTCTGGGGTTACCCGGGGACATGAGAGCCACAGAGCAGAGGCTTCCCTGCAGGAATGAGATTGTCAGATGGGAGCAGAGGCTCCGGGAGGAGTGTGGGCAGCTGCTGCCCCTCTAGGCCAATGAGCAGCACATCTTTTAATGAGGGCTGGGATCGGGTTCCCCACTGCTGAGTGCAGCTCCCCTCCAGCCAGGGGCTGAGGGAAGAGCTGTGCTGCTTTTGCTGCTGGTGACATGGGGGTGCTGGACTTGCCTGGATGGTTTGACTTGAGGAGGAATGGGTTTAGAGAGGGTCTTCAAGGTGGTCCCAGCAGGCCAGGGCAAGCATTTGCCTTCTTCCCATAGCTGTGCTTCAGTGCTGGTCCAAAAGCCCAGCTGGAGTCCTGTCTGCCTTAGCTGACCCATGCAGGGTTCTCATAGAGGATTGACCAGGTTGGAAGAGACCTCCAAGATCATCAGAGAATCAGTCAGGGTTGGAAGGGAGCTCAAGGCTCATCCAGTGCCAACCCCCCTGCCATGGGCAGGGACACCTCACACTACATCAGGCTGGCCAGAGCCTCATCCAGCCTGGCCTTAAACACCTCCAGGGATGGGGCCTCAACCACCTCCCTGGGCAACCCATTCCAGGCTCTCACCACTCTCATGGGGAAGAACTTCTTCCTCACATCCAGTCTGAATCTCCTCACTTCCAGCTTTAAGTCCAACCAATCCCCTAACCCTAAGTAATCAACTAGACCATGGACCAAGTGCCTCGTCCACCTCATACCTCTTCACCTCCCCTTTTCCCTCCTGGATCTCAGCTCTGTGGAGCCTGCAAGGTGGGACATGCCCAAGACTGTGCTCTTGGTGTGCTGCTAGAGGTAGAGTTTGGGACTTTTGAGGTTGTTTTTACTCCAAGCCTTGCCCAGCACACGCCTGTCCCCCTCCTCCAGTTCCCCCTGGCTGCTGTGGTGCATCCACAATCTCCAATCCCTGTGTGTGCTTCCACGTGCAGCATATCACTTCTGCTTCCTTCTGCCCTGGAGAGCTGCCAGCCCCTGAGCCTTTTTATCAGCTTGCCAGTTGGGAGCTGCTTTTCCCATCCCACGTGGCGGTGCTGTCCTGGGATTTGCAGGCTCTGAGGCTCTGCAGCTTGAGAAGCAGTTTCTGGCTTTGCAGGCTCTGTGGTGCTGAGGGTGGTTGTCCTCAAGGAGCCAGATGGGTGGCTGCTGCCCCCCCTCCCACCCAGGGCAAGGCTGGGCATGGAAAGGAGGGCTGGGGGTTGGTGAGCTGGGCTCCTGGGGCTGGCACCTGCTCTGCTGCCTCTGTGGATGTCTGGCCTACTTCTTTTTCAAGCCTTTTGTTTCTTCTGCTGGTAATCTTCTCCTGCTGGGTCTCTCAGCTGCCACCAGATGAGCAGGTTTGTGACCCCCCTCCCCTGTTCCTCCACTCTGGTGGTTGTGCTCCTGTCTGGCATACACACCACACACATCAGCCCCTCCTGCCCACCTCCAAAGGCACTGTGAGCCCTGGGGATCCTGAGGGGCTTTTTTTCCAGCCTGAATGCTTCTGTGGTCCTGTGACTCCCTCTAGGCTCCCAGCTGGCAGGTGGGGACAAGCCTGGGGATGTGCAGTGTGGTGACTTCTGTGCCCTCCTCAGCCTGCCCTCTGCTTTTTCTGGCCCAAGCTGCCCTGGGCAGCCTGGCACAGCACAGCTATGCCCAAGCACATCACCCTGGAGTGTCACCTGCATGGATTTGGGGGGTGGGGTGGAAAATGCACCCAAAATAGGCCTGTGGTACCCAAACTGGTGAGCTGGTGGGGAGGGGGAAACCTCAGCTGAGGTTTGGCTCTTAGCCTGGAGGTCTCAGCAGCTCAATGCATTTCAAGAGCTGCCTTGGCTTGAAGCTCAGCTGATGCTCACTTAGGTGGCTGCTCAGCTTCCATTAAAAACCCAACCCTGAGCTCCATGTGGAGCTGGAAGCTGCGAGGGAAAGCAGTTGGCAGAGGCAACCATGATGGGCAGGACTTGTGCCCATTTTGTCTGAGGGCCTGGCCTTGTGCCCAGGTGGTGAGAGTTTGGCCCTGTGAGAAGGGAAGTGATGAGGTGGCACCTTCTAAGGCACAGCAGATTTTCCTCCCCAGAATACCCCCAGACTGCTGCACCTCCCTGGCAGCTTGCTGGTGCTGTTGCTAACTGAGCCCTAAGCTTGGCTTTAGCCCTGCTGGCACTGCCTAGCCCAGCTCCCTGTGCCTTGCCCAGCTCCGTGGTGGGTGGGATGGCATCACCCAGGTGGTTCAGAGCACTTCCATGGCTGACCAGAGGTTCTCCTAGTCCTGTGGTGGCTGTGGTGTTTTGCTCTCCTGGTTAGCAATAACTTTTCTGAGGTGTCTCTAGGGTGGTTTTTTCCCCAGGAGGGTGGTGAGAGCCTGGCAGAGGTTGCCCAGGGAGGTGGTGGAAGCCTCCTGCCTGGAGGTTTTTGCAGCCAGGCTGGAGGTGGCTGTGAGCAACCTGCTGTGGTGTGAGGTGTCCCTGCCCATGGCAGGGGGTTGGAGCTGGCTGAGCCTTGAGCTCCCTTCCAACCCTGACAATTCCATGATTCTATGACTCATGGTGGTCCACAGAGAAGAGCTGCTCCTCCCTTCTTCTGCTTGGGGATGGCTTAGCTTTGCCCATATCACACCTTGGGCATGACCTTCTGCCTCTCCTTGCTGCCTCCTGGGGCTTGGTGTGTGAGAGAGAGATCTGGGGCTTGACTGGTGGCTGGGGAGCCTCTGGGGAGCTCTTTTGCAGCCCAGGAGGTGCCTCAGCCACAGCTTGGCTGCCACCACCTTGTTCTCCAGGAGCATCAGGGTTGTTCACTCTGGAGAAGAGAAGGCTCTGAGGTGACCTTCTTGTGGCCTTCCAGTATCTGAAGGGGGCTCCAAGAAAGCTGGGAAGGGACTTTTTAAGATCTCAGGTAGTGACAGGACTGGGAGGGAATGGAACAAAGCTGGAAGTGGGGAGGTTCAGGCTGGACACGAGGAAGAAGTTCTTCCCCATGAGAGTGGTGAGAGCCTGGAATGGGTTGTGCAGGGAGGTGGTTGAGGCCCCATTCCTGGAGGTGTTTAAGGCCAGGCTGGATGAGGCTCTGGCCAGCCTGATCCAGTGTGAGGTGTCCCTGCCCATGGCAGGGGGGTTGGAACTGGATGATCCTTGTGGTCCCTTCCAACCCTGACTGATTCTATTATCTTGAGTGCCACATCCCAGCTGTGGCTGGCAGAGCTTTAGGGCTTCCTGGGCTGGTCCCCACCTGGCCTCTCTGTCTCCTGGAGGCTGGGTGGGTGTGCTAGTGGTGCTGGGTTGGCATTGGCACTGATCCAGTGGAAGTGTCCCTGGGCTATTGGTGTCCTTCCCAGCGACAGCTCTGCCTGATGGATGGTGTCCGTGGCTCCCCTGTTCCCAGTTCTCTGTGTTCCCTCTGAAGGTGATGATTAACCCAGTTAGCACCAGGGCTCTTCACAGCTTCCTCCTCTCAGAGGAACATCCATCCATCCCAGAATAGCTGTGATGTCACAGGTGAGGTCTGTGCTGTTGTCTTCTCCTGCTCTTCCCTTGCCTGAAAAAGCTCGAATCCTTTGACTGTGAGAGTTTGTCTTCCCCTTTTGGGAAGAGGCTCTCTCAGTCCCAGCATGGTTGGGTTTGGAAGGGACCTCTGGAGCTCACCCAGCCCAAGCCCCTGCTCCAGCAGGGCACCCACAGCAGCTTGCCCAGCAGCACAATGCCCAGGGGGGGTTGGAAGCTCTCCACACAAGGACACTCCACAGCCTCTCTGGGCAGCCTGCTCCAGGCCTCCAGCACCCTCACACCAAACAACTTTCTCCTCCTGCTCAGATGGAACCTCCTGGGTGCCAGTCTGTGCCCTCTGCCCCTTGGCCTGTCCCTGGGCACCACTGAGCAGAGCCTGGCCCCAGCCTCTTGCCCCCACAGCTCCTTCAGCTCTTGCTGAGCATTGCTCAGCTCCCCTCTGGGGCTGCTCTTCTGCAGGCTCTCAGCCCCAGGGCTCTCAGCCTTTGCTCCTCACAGAGCTGCTCCAAGTCCCTCAGCAGCTTTGCAGCCTCCCCTGGATTCTCTCCAGCAGTTCCCTGTCCCTCCTGAGCTGGGGAGCCCAGAACTGGACCCAGACCTCCAGATGTAGCTAGGGTGGAAGAGAGGGAAATCCTCCCTTGACCTGCTGGCCACCCTCTTCTTGATGGTGCCACAGGAACTCATTTGCCTTCTTGGCCACAAGGGCACATTGCTGGCTCATGGTGAACTTGTTCTCCACCATCGCTCCCAGGTCCTTCTCCAGGGAGATGCTTTGCAGTGGATCAACCCTTCACCTGCAGGGAGCTGCTCCTCCCCGGGTGCAGGAAAACCTGCACTGGCCCTTGCTGAACTCAGTAGGTTCTCTCTGCCCAGCTCTCCAGCCTCCCCTTGCTGGAGGTGGTGGCTGCTGGAAGATGCTGTCCAGCCCTGGGGTGCAGCCAGCAGCTGCTTCTAGGAAATTCCCTGCCCCCCACCTTTTTTTTTTTTTTTTTTTCTGAGAAACCCCAAAGTGTGGCTGGAGGAGAGGCAACTTCCTCTGCCCCACTTGTTTGTGAGCTCTGAGTTGGTCCTTGCTGGCAGCAGCATTCACTGCTGGTTTATCTCCTGGGCTGTCCTGCAGCTCCCATGCCTGAGGAAGGCTCTGGTGCTTTGGCATTTGCTGACCCTGCTGGTGCAAGCCCTTAGGCTGAGTTTAGAAAGTCCAGGTGCCCCTCCCAAGGGCTCAGAGCTTGTGCCAAGCATCTTGTGGATGGATCCTGATTCCCCTCAAGCATTTCACCAGGCACTGGCTTTGTACTGGGCTCTGTTGCCATCCCTGGTGGGCTCCACTGCTCTCCCAAGTTGGGCTCAGTGCTGTCCTGGGCACCCCAGGGCAATGTGCCAAGCTCCTGCCTTTCTTGGCCTCACCAGTTGCAAGCAGCCTCTGCTGCCCATAGCTTTTGGTGGCAGAGGGTGGTAAGGCTTCTGGGTGGCTTTCAGGGACTCAGGGACAGTGCTGGGGCAGGGCTGTGCTCCCAGCACTGCTTGATCTCGTGGCTGCTTCTGTGCTGTTGGCTTCCCAGTGTTGCTGATGCTCTCTCCTCTGATTCAGGGCCTGATGGGCACATCTGTGCTGGCCTCAGGGCTCCTCATCCTCTGTGCCTGGGCAGAAAATCGGATTTCCCTGGTTCTGTGGGGTGCTGAGTGACAGACACCTTGCTGAGCAGAGGTGGGGGGGTGTGAGGCTGCAGCATGGCCCTTGGCATTCACTCCATCTGGCCTGGCACAGGCAGGGGTTTGCCCCCTGTGAAGGGGATCCCCAGCTCTGCCTTCTGCCTCCCTTGGGGGCCTGTCTGAGCCCTGCCCTGGTGCAGCAGGCACTTGGGGCCTCCCTGGGTGGGCTGCCTGAACCCCCACCCATTGTCACCTCTCTGTCACCCTTCATCCTGAGCTGTCAGCACCCCAGGGCTGGCAGTATCTGCCCAGCTGCCTGTGCTGGTAGGGGAGGTCTCTGGGCAGGGGGAGGGGGGGGTGTTTGAGGGGTGTCCCCACCCCAACACTGTGTGCCCTCTTGGCTCAGGTTCTGCCCTGAGGATGGAGGCTGAGGCTTGGCAGGGATTGGCCACCCAGGCTGCTGGGGTTGGGGGCTGCTTGTGCATTGTCCCTCACTGGGGGCTTGGGGATGGGACCCCAGTAGGGGTCCTCCCTGAAGGCATCTCCAGGGGTTGGGTTGGGTTGGTGGTGTTTAAATGAGGATTGTGGCTTCCAAAAGCAGGCACTGAGGGCCAGCAGCAGCCTCCCAGGGGCTGCTGCCACCTCCTGCCATCCTGTTCCCATCTGCTGGAGGTGGGGTCCATGGGCAGAAGGAGAGCCTGCTGCCAGCCTGGCATGCTGCCATGACTGGGGTGTGTGTTTCCCTGCTGGCAGTGATGCCACCGGGTGTAGTGGGGTGGAGATGGGGGCTGCCAATGCCCCTGCCCAGCCCCACTCCTGTGGCAGGGCCTTGGGTGCGGGCAGGTGGTGGGCAGTAGCTGGCAGAATGACCAGGACAGCTCAGCTGAGCTGCCATGGGCTCAGGTGCTCCTGCTGTCCACTCCCTCCTCAGCACCCTGCCAAGAATGTGTTCCCTCTGGCCCGGGGTGACATCACCCCTTTATCACTCCTCACTCTCTCCAAATGCCTGTGGCATCCAGCAGGGGTTGGCCACAGGGCCCTGCCCTGCCCACAGGGGCATCTGCTGGGTGCTTCATCCTGCCTGGACCTGCCCTGTGCAGGGGACCCCCTCCCTGAGTCCCATCTGGTGACTTTGAGGGGACATCCCCTCCCCTCTGGTGCCGCTGTCCCCACCGCTCCAGCCTGGTGCCAGCTTGCCCTGGGCTGCTGCATCTGTGAGGTCCCTCTGCTATTCCCAGGGTGGAGCTGGGAGGAGCATTCCCAAGCAGCTGAGCCAGGAGCAGTCCCTGCTGTGCCCTTTTGGATGCCCAGCTGAGCCTCCCCAGGGTGCAGCTGGGCTTAGCCCAATCCCATGCCCAGCAGAGATGGAGATGAGGCAGCAGCAGTGGTGGTGATGGTGGTGAGTCCAGCTGGGGCCAGCAGGCAACACCTCTGAGCAAAATGTCAGCCCTGTTTAGGTTGGCATCGTGAGCAGGAGCCGAGCCCAGGCCTATGGAAACAAGAGCTCAGTGCCTTAATCTGCTCAGCCTTGGCACCCCTGCCCCACAGCTGGCAGTCTCCTGCAGCCCTGTGCTGGGAGCCTGCTGACAGCCCCATCCTGGGCAGGGTGCTGGGAGTGCAGCCCCAGGAGCTCTGTTTGGGAGCTGGGATTGATGTCCTGGTGCTTGGGGAGTGGTGGCAAGGCTGCAGAGGGGCACCCAGCCCATGGCCTGCAGAGCTGGGGTGATGCTGCTGTGGATGCCCAACCAGGATGGCACACACCCAGCTGCCCCTTGGCATGGTGAGTGATGGAACACCCCCAAAGGATGCCCTGCAGCTCCTTGCTCTCACCAGGTGCCCCTAGGGCTGCCCACACTGCCAGGGCTAAGCTGGAGGAGCTAGTCAGTCCTAGGGCACCCCCTCTCCAGCTTCCACACTGAGGTGGCCATGGAGGGGCAGCTCCTGCTGCAGCCACTGGGCTTAGGGCAGCTTTGCACAAAGCCACTGCAGCTGAGCTGCCTTCTGAGCACTGAGCTTGGGCAGGGCTGTGCTGAGCTCATCCCAGGGTGGGGGGGCTTGGGGCTGGGGGTGCATGGCTTGTGGCTAAGGGATGAGGATGCTCCTTGTGTGGCTTGGGGCTCAGGGTGCACAGATTGTGGCCCAGGGATGAGGCTGCAGAGTTTGCAGCTCAGGGATAAGGATGCTCAAAGGGGGAGCTGCAGGCAGGCTGGGGAGGGACTGTTCAGAAGGGGCTGTGGGGATAGGCCCAGGGGCAATGGTTTGGAAGTGGAGCAGGGCAGAGTCAGGTTGGAGCTCAGGAGGAAGTTGTGCCCAGGGAGGCTGGGCAGACACTGGCACAGGTTGCTCAGGGAGGTGCTGGAGGCTCCATCCCTGGATCCATTCAAGCTCAGCCTGGCTGTGTCCCTGGGCAGCCTGCTGCAGCTGGAGGTGTCCCTGCTGCCTGCAGGGGGGTTGGGCAGGATGCCCTTGGAGGGTCCTTTCTAACCCAATGCAATCTGTGACTGTGTGGTTTGTGGCTCAGCATGAAGATCCATGGCTTGCAGCTCCACAGCTCAGGTGAGGAAGCCACCCTTGAATTACATCAGGGTGGGCATGGTAGACCTGTGCCAGCAGCTCTCCATCCTGCATGGTGCTGGCAGTGGGCACAGGGCAGGTGGGTGGCTGTGGTTTGGCACCCCCTGGGCAGTAGCTGTGTTGTTGCCCAGCTCAGCTCCGTTCAGCAAGCTCCAGCTTGGAAGCCAAACCTTTTTGCTTGTTCAAAAAAGGTAAAGCTGGGACTGGTTGTGCCAATCCCCTGGCATGCCCCCACTGCTGGGGAAGCCAGAGCAGCACTTGGAGCTTCTGCAAAGTCCCCAGGGAAATGCTGCCACCCCCCAGCTCCAGCAGAAGCTCCACGGAGTGGGCTTTTGCCCCCTCTTTGTCCTCTCTTGCTGAGCAAAATCTGCTGGATTTTGCACCCTGGGTTTGGGTCTCTGGTTGCTGGGGGGGAGGTAGGGGTATGCGATGTGGGGATGTGATGCGGGCTTCCAGCTGCCCATCCTCCTCCACCGCACTCCCTAGGCTGGGCTTCTCCTGCTCCCTCGGTCTGACCGTGGTCCCTTCTGCCGGCGCAGATGCAAACCCCCTTGGTGAGCAGGGAGCCAGGGCTGGAAGGGGGGAGCCGGGGCCGGCTTCTCCTCGTGATGCAGCATCCTCGGAGGGCGGCGAGCCCAGCGCCAGCCTCACCGGGGCCGTACAGACTGGCCGGCTCCAGCGCTGCCGGGCCGTGGCCAAGCCAAGCCAGAGAAGGCAGCGGCTCCAGCCCCGGCGTGGCTGGCGGCTTGGTGTGGCGATGGCCACGGGGAGCCAGCGGGGCCCCGGGTGAGCAGCTCCGCTTTCGGGCCACGTGCTGCGGTCCCAGGGGGGTTTCGTCGTCCCTCCCCTCGCTCTTGGCCATGCCCGAGCAGGGCGGCCAGGAAGCTGAGCAGCGCCAGAGACCTTAAATAACACCACAGCATCCTCACCCCGCTGGCCCCGGGCCCCCGCCAGCCTCCCGGGAGCGCTTTCTTTTTTCCTTTTTTCCTTTGCGTGTGTGAATAAATTAAAACTTCCGACCCGAGCGCTCCGCTGCGCCGGGGCCAAAGCAACCCTGCCCGGCTCGGCGGCCGTGCTGGCTCCCTCTCCTTGCCAGGCTTTGCCCCACACGGGGCAGCAAACTTGTTTCCCTTGGGGGAGAGGAGGTGGTTTTGGGGGCCGTTTCTCAGTGTTTTGGAGGCTCGGGAGGCGGTGGGGGAGAGATGATGCGTGGAGGGAGCAGCGCAAGGTGCCCGGCTGCCAGCGGCGGTGCCAACGGGGTGCTGGCAGCTGCGCGGCCAGGCCGTTGCCCGTGAGCACTTTCCTCTTATTGTTTTTTTTCCCTCTTTTAAAGCTTATCTTTATTGCAGTTTTCTCCTGCGCTGCTGGGCAAGGTGAAGTGCAGCTTTATCTGCGCGGCTGCTGGGAGCCTGACCCTTTTCCCAGAGAGGGGAGAGGCCGATGGGCTGTGCCGGCAGCACTGCCGGCATCCTCTGTGGCACCGGGGAGGTGGGGGTGATGTTGTGCCAGCCTGGCGTGGAAGTGTGCTGGGTGATGTGTGGGAAAAGGGTGACCCTGCAGCCCCCTGCCTGCCAGCTGAGCAGTTTCTGGGGTGTGCTGTTAGTCTGAGCTCTGGCCAGGGACTTTCTTAGGGGTTTCTGGGGCTGTTTAGTTGGGAGAAGGGAAGGCTGAGAGGGGACCTGATCAATGTCTATCACTATCCGAGGGGTGGGTGTCAAGGTGAAGGTGCCAGGCTCTTTTGGGTGATGCCCAGCAATAGGTATGAGCTGGAACCCAGAAGGTTCCACCTCAACATGAGGAGAAACTTGTTTGGTGTGAGGGTGCTGGAGGCCTGGAGCAGGCTGCCCAGAGAGGTTGTGGAGTCTCCATCCATGAAGAGCTTCCAGCCCCCCTGGATGTGTTCCTGTGTGACTTGCTCTGGTGGTGGGGGGTGGTGGGGTTGGACTTGATGATTTCCAGAAGTCCCCTCCATCCCTTCCCATCCTGTGAGTCTATGAAAGCTAGGCTGGACACCTGCTTGTAGGCATCAAGCTGAGGATGGTTTACCTGGCACCCTGAGAGCTGGAGCCAGCAGCACCCCAATCCTAGCCTGGGAGTGTGGGAGCAGAGAAGGAGGAGGGGGTGTCTCATCCAATCCCTGTGCCCACCCCAAGATTGCTGGGGAGGAGTGTGGAGCTTGGGGGGTAGAAGGGGGCGGGACATGGAGTGGTTGGCAGTGCCCATGGCCAGCCGGGGTGGTTCCTGATGCCCTTCTCAGGGCTGTCCTAAAAAGCACCCAAGAGTGCCAGGCAGGAGGGTGCATGAGCTGCAGGGCTGTCCCTGCAGCGCTCCTCAGTTAATGGTTAATGCGCCTGGGCAGCAGCGGTGGCACTGGCTGCCTGCGAGCTATATCAGCGCTGCCATCGGCCCCAGGAACAGGCTGTACCCTGCTGCCGCTGTTTGTTTGCGTGTCGGCCGCTCCGCCCCAGCCACCGGCCCTGCGACACCCAGCTCCCGCCCGGGGCTGTCCCGCGGCCACCCCCACAGCGTCACCTGCAATTCCCCTGCTGCAGCTGAGAGGTAGAGAGGAGGTGAGGCTGGCTCTGGGCACGGCAGCAAGCTCCAGCGTGGGGCAGCCCGGTTGATGCTGCCTTGAAGGGCAGAATAGAGTCACAGAATGGTTTGGGTTGGGAAAGACCTTCAAGATGATAGGAGTCCAATCCCTCTCTAACCAAGGTTGGTGCTAAACCATCGCCCTCAGCACCACCTCTGCAGCTTTTAAACACCTCCAGGGATGGGGATTCAACCACCTCCCTGGGCAGCTTGTGCCAGTCTTTGAGAACTCTCTCAGGGAAGAAGTTTCTTCTAATGCCCAACCTAAACCTCCCTTTAGTGCAAGTTGAGGCTGTTTCCTCTTGTCCTATCACTCCTTTCTTGGGAGAAGAGACCAACCACCACTTTGCTCCAGCCTCCTTTCAGGGAGTTGTAGAGAGCAGGAAGGTCTCTCCTCAGCCTCCTTTTCTCCAGGCTAAACAACCCCAGGTCCCTCAGCTGCTCCTCACAAGACCTGTTCTCCAGGATGTGGGGTGGCAGAAGCAGACTGGGATCTCTCTTTTTTTATTCCTCCCCTCCCTCCTCCTTTTTAATTCCCTTGGCATCCTCAACCAGACAAGGAACTGCTGTGCTCCTTGGCCACCATTTATGGGGCAGGGGGGTGTGGAAAGGCATTTGGGACAGGCAACGTCTCTGAGCTTTGGGGCAGCTCTGGATGGTGCCTGATGAAGCTTTGGGAAGCTGTTTTGGGGCTCTCTGGCTGTGGCCCTGCAGTGCCTCAGGGCTGTCCTGGTGCCGCTTACCTGCAGCGTGCAGCAGCAAGGCGCTCAGGGCGATGGGGCTGCAGATAAGGGCGGGGGTTCTTCCTCCTGCAGGTGTGACACAGAGCAAACAGCAGCTCTGTGACCTGCCAGTGCCCCAGGGGCAAGGTCACAGCCCTAGCAGGTTGGGAATTGGAGTGGGAAGGATGAGCTCGGGTGGTCCCAAGTTGGGGGGCAGATGCCAGGTGGGAAGTTTGCTCCCTAGGGATGGAGAGGCAGAGGTAGGTGGGGGTGGGGGAGGGTGTCAGAGCTGGGGACAGCCAGCTGGCAGCTGTCTCCAGCCACTGTAAGGTTCCTCTTGGCTCTTGCAGGCTGTGACTCGGGCTTTGGGCAGGCCACAGCACAGCACCTGGATGCCATGGGCTTTCGGGTGTTCGCCAGCGTGCTGGACCCGCAGGGCCCCGGCGCCCAGGAGCTGCGCAGGAGCTGCTCGCCCAAGCTGACCCTGCTGCAGATGGACCTCACCAAGCCAGAGGACATCCAGCGTGTCCTGCAGCACATCCAGGCCCACACCAACAGCACAGGTAGGAGCCCTTGGCACCCCACCAGGGTGCCCATGCGTTTTCCTATAGGCTCACAGGATGGGGTTGGAAGGGGACCCTCAAAGATCATCAAGTCCAACCCCTTCCTCCCCCACTGCCAGAGCAGGGCCACAGAATCCAGCACTTAGGAACACATCCAGATGGGTCCTGAAAGTGTCCAGGGGAGACTCCACAATCTCTCTGGGCAGCCTGTTCCAGTGCTCTGTGACCCTCACAGCAAAGAAGTTGCTCCTCATGCTGAGGTGGAACCTCCTGTGCTGTAGTTCCCAGGACCTCATCTGGCAGCGTCAAGCCTCCTTATGCCCCCCTTGCCACTCCTCATGCCCCCTGTGCCACACTGTGTCAACAGTCTGCTGATGGGGGTTATCCCAGGGCACCTGCAGGACCTCCATGAGCTGGGAGGTAGCTGCAGTCCCTGTGGTGGTAGGAGGGGGCCGTAGGGGGAGGGAGGTGTTGTTGCGGGGAGGTCCTCCGCTTGGGTCACTTCTTTGAGCCTGCCGCTCCCCACAGGGCTCTGGGGCCTGGTGAACAACGCTGGCTTCAACGACACCATCGCTGACGCCGAGCTCTCGCCGCTGGGCAAGTTCCGTGCCTGCATGGAGGTGAATTTCTTCGGCTCGCTGGAGCTCACCAAGGGGCTGCTGCCCCTGCTCCGCTCCACCGGCGGCCGCATCGTCACAGTCAGCAGCCCCGCGGGTGAGCAGACCACTCCCCCCGCACCCCACCCCCCTTCCCCACTGCCCTCCAACACCCAGCCGGGGGCGGAGTGAGCATCCACATGGCAGAGCACAGCTCTCCCAACCTCCCTGGGGCATTGGTTTGTCCCCAGCTGGCTGCAGCAGCTTGAAGAAATTGTGGGCAGTGAGGGTGAGGAGACACTGGGACAGATTGCCCAGGGAGGCTGTGGCTGCCCCCTGCCTGGAGGTGCTCAAGGTCAGGCTGGATGAGGCCTTGGGCACCCTGGGCTGGTGGGAGGTGTCCCTGCCCATGGCAGGGGAGTTGGAACTAGATGGTCTTGAAGGTCCCTTCCAGCCCAACCTATTCTATGAATCTATGAATCCTCAAGTCCCACCATCAACCTAAGACCACCATGGCCACCCTAAGCCCCCAGCAGTGAGCAGGGGTGGAGGTGGATGCTCTGGGCTCTCTAGCTGGGGCTTCTGGCTGCAGAGGCTTGGCCTTGGGTCATCTGTGGTTCTTTCCCTTTGAGGTGGTTGTTGGTGGAGCTGCAGATCAGGCCCCTCCCTGCAGGTGTTTAAGGTTGGAGCACCCCAGGGCTGGCAGGAGATGTCCCTGCCCATGGCAGGGGGTTGGAGCTGGATGATCTTTAGGGTCTCTTCTATCCCAAACCATTCTATGAGTCTGTGACCCTGGGAACCCCAGGATGAGCTGAGGGCAGCGCAAAGTCCCACACAGGGCCCCCAGAAACGAGGAGCTGTGGGGCTGTGTCCACCCTGAGGACTGGCAGCCCAGCAGCACCCAGCATGGGCAACCCCTGCTGCCACAGCAGGGCTGGCAAACCAACTTCCTCTCCTCACCCTCCTTATTTATTTTTTTTCCCTATTAAAACCCAAAAGTTGAAGCAAATTCCAGCTGCTTTCTCAGCAAAAATAAAAGCCTGGAGCAGGGGCTGGGAGCACAGCCCTGTGTGATTTCCCCCCTCTCTCCCTGGCCATGGGGGCAGCTGCCTCAGAGCTGGTTCTCTCTTCTGTCCAAGGCGACCTTCCCTTCCCCTGCCTGGCAGCCTATGGGGCCTCGAAGGCAGCCCTCAGCCTGCTCATGGACACCTTCCGCAGCGAGCTCCAGCCCTGGGGGGTCAAAGTCAGCCTCATCCTGCCTGGCTACTACAAAACAGGTAAAGAGGAGCATGGCTGTCCACTTTTCCCCAAAGGGCAGGTAGCCTGGGGAGGCTGGAGATGGGGCAATGGCAGGAGCAGGCAGAGGTGCAGGAGCACCCCCAGCCATCTTCCTTGGGACAGTGGCCATCATGTGGCATTTGGGCTCTGGGTTCATGCGGAGCAGGAGCAGGATCAAGCCCTGCCAGCTCCTCTGCTGAAGCAGCTGAGCTATGTTTATGGTAGCACCATCTCCACTGTGGAGCCACAGAATCAGTTACTGTGGAGAAGACCTTTCAGATCAGCCCTTAAACCCAACACCACACAGTCTACTGCTGAGCCATGTCCCTAAGCACCATGAGGCAGGGGCTAAGACCTCTGCTCTAGGCCTGGCTTACCAGAACCCACCGTCGTTAGCCCTACCCTGTGACTTCCCTCCCGCTGCCAGGGCTTCAACAGGACCTTCCTGAGAGGAGGAGGTGGGGAAGGGGAGTTGGAGGGCTGCTGGAGGAGGAGGAGGATGGGTCCCACACAGCTCACTGGGGGCGGGGTGGGGCTGCATCCTTGCAGGGACGACTTGCGACCCTGCCTTCTGGAACCTGCAGAAGCAACGGCTGGTGGCCAGCCTGCCCCAAGAGCTGCTGCAGGCTTACGGCGAGGACTACGTGGAGGAGATCAACCGGCAGTTCATCCAGTTCATGAAGGTGGCGGTGGAGGACCTGAGCGCGGTGGTGAACAGCATCACGGACGGGCTGCTGGCTGCCAACCCGGCCGTACGCTACTACCCGGGGCAGGGCCTCGGGCTGATGTATTTCATCCACCGCTACCTCCCCTACTTCGTCCGAGACTTGTTCCTCAAGGGCTTCTTCATCAACCCCAAGCTTCCCCGAGCGCTGCGGCGGGAGCACCACAGCCAGGCCAAGGCGGCCTGACCACGGCCAGCCCGCGGGTGCGGGGCCGGGGCCGGTGCCAGCCTCCCCCTGGCAGCGCTGGACCCCGGCCGTGCGCCCGGCTGCCGGCAGCGCCCCGCGGCCGCCACGCTGCGGAGGGACGAGCAGGGCCGGAGGTGGCAGCAGCCGCCTGGCTCCCCCGCCTCGGGCAGATCTCTTTTCTATCGGCGTTTTCTACAGACCCTGTTTTTGTACTTTTTCTACCCGCACGGCCTGCGGGGGGCCCGGTCCGCTCGGAGGCTCCGCACCAGGGGCTGGGATGGACCAGGGGTGGTTCTCGGCTCCTCGACGCCTTCCTCCTGGCGGCTCTTGGAGCTGCGTTTTGTCTCCCCCACCCCCTTGGGCTGGGTCAGGCCCAGGACCCTGTGGGCACCGCGGTGCCAGCCCCTGCCCTTCGTGCCACACTCCACGTGCTCCTGGCGAGCGCAGGGGCCGCGGCCAGGCCGCCAGTGCTGCACAGCTCTTCACCAGATGAACTTCGTGATTGTCACTTTTTTTTCAATAAATCTCTTCTTGATACGGTGCCAGGCTCTGGCCAGCTCATTCCACACCACTGCCATGCTTGCTCCAGGCTACCCCTTGCTGCTGGGCAGAGCTGAGCCGGGCTGTGGCTGGCACTATAGCAGGAGCTACAAGAAAAGGGCTCAGCCTGCCAGGAAGGGCTTGGACCTGCTCCCTGCTGCTCCTCACCAAATCCCAGGGGCTTTACTTTCGTGGAATTGTTTGGGTTGGAGAAGCCCTCTGAGATCATCCAGTCTGACCAGCAACCCAACCCCACCATGGCCACTTAAACCATGGCCACACCGTTCTTGAACACTTCCAGGGATGGGGACTCCACCACCTCCCTGGGCAGCCTCTGCCAATCCTTGACCACACTTGCAGCAAAGAAATCGTTCATCATCTCCAACCTAAGCCTCCCCTGGCACAATTTCAGGCCATTTCCTCCCATGGTGTGACACACCTCCCCCCCCACCCCATATCCCCACAACCAGCCTGACCTGGGGCAGTCTCCACCAGTATCACAGTCCCAGAGTCAGAAGCCCCTCCTGAGAATGTGGGTGCCCAAGGAAGGAGGCAGAGCACAGGGCAGGAGGCAGATATTTATTAGTGTGGAGAAGAGGGAACACGAGGGGCACAAACACTGTAGAGGTGACCACAGCACAAGCTGGGACAGAGCCACTCTCCATCAATCCCTCCCAGCAGCAAGCACTGAGCAGGTGTTTCCCACCAGGGAGGCTTCTCCAGTGCCATGAGACAGCTCCTAGACCTCGAGCTGGACAGGACCTGGCGCAGCAGGGAGCAGGGCTGGCATGCCATGCCCAGGGCTTGGCTCCCACCCCTTATCCACAGACAGACAGAGCCTGAAGAGGGTGTGGGACACCTGTGCCAACAGCTGCACTCAGGGTGACCAAATGAAGCCAGACCCCAGGGTCAGCTGTGCCCATACAGTTTCCTGGCAGCACCAGCCTGGAGCTCCTGCACAGGGGAGATTGTGCCAGCCTTGGGGTGGTGCAAGGGTCCAGCACCAGCCAGACAGCCCCAAATCTTGCATGGTTGTGACAGTGAACTCCAAACTGTAGGTCCTTCAGGATGGGGAAGGAGCTTGACCAGCTTCTGGAAGCATTTCACGCTTCAGGGCAGGAGGGAACACGCTGAGAGCTGCTCCTGAGGTCTGAGCAAGGCTGTGCCAGTACAAATGCTGCTGCAGCAGGGAGGTGCTCAGGCTCTGCCCTCTGCCCATGGGCTCCATCCCTGCCCCAGCCAGGGCTGCTCAGCTCTGCCAGGTCAGGACTGGCTCCAGAGGGGGCAGAGGAATTGCCCAGCAACATGGGCTACGCTACATAGCACGGTCAAAACAAAACCTGACTGGGAGGCAGACAGAGCCCCCAGCCGGGGCAGGCCTGAAGTGCTCCTCTGCAGGGCTGGGAACCCCTGGGAGGCAGCAACACCCCTGCTGGTGCTTGCTCTAGAAGCACAAGCACAAAGAGATGAGGACAGCAACACAGGGACTATGGGGATACAGGACAGGAGGTGGCCCTCCTGCTACACAGGAGCCACTGGTCCCTCCAGCCCCCTCACAGCACACACAGCTTCAGCTCGTGAATAACTTAACTCGCGACTGTACAGTTCCCTCAGCCCAGCCAGGGACGAGCCTGGAGTTTGGGCGAGGGGGAAGTCAGGGAGCTGAGAGGGGTTGCCCTGGACTCCAGGGTGGGCTGGGAGTTAAGAGAGCAGGGGTTAGAAGATGGGGATGTAGTTGTCGATCTTGGTGCGGTGGCGCTGGGCGATGCACTCGGCGATCCAGACAATGTTGCGGCACTCCTGCTCCTTCAGCTTCACAAAGGCATAGAAGACTCCAAAGTGGAACTGGTTGAGGAAGGCCAGCTTGTTCAGCTTCACCTGGGGGGGAAAGCCCACAACAGGACATGCCATCACTTGTCCACCTCAGACAGGAGAGGTCAAGAGCTGGTCAAGGCGAGCGTTAGAGCAGCTTGGGAGGTGCTGAAGGCTCGGCACAGGTGGCCACTGCAGATCCCCAGGTGCTGGGGGCAGCTCTAAGCTACAACACAGTGCCCAGGATGGGCTCTGGCATTGAGGAGGAGGCAATATTTATACCCCCAGCTCTGGAAAAATCCTCCTTTCCCACACCCTTACACTCTGGTTTTGCTGTGGATGGAGCAAACCTCCACCGGCAGCCCCAGACTTGCCTCCCACATTGCTCTCATCTTGTCTGGGTGACCCATGGCCACCATTCCCTCGTTGGGAACTTCCTAACCCCATCCTTTTCCTTCCCCCAAAGTCTGCTCACCCACAGCACTGCAGCCAGGGCTCACAACAAGCTTGCTTCTACCCTGGGCTTTCTAAGTGGCACAGGTAGAACGTTCCAGAAAGTGCCTTGGGGGCTCACTCACCTCATGCTCAAAGAACCTGTCTTCAAGGGTCTTGTCCCCAGGGTTGCTGCCAGCCCCTTCAAACAGCAGCTTGTACTCCTGCAAGAGGACATTAGGAGAGGGTCCACCCAAAGCCCTCCAAGCTCAGCAGCATTTGAGGGCTCTGTGTGTCAAGCAGACACCCTAGCTCCCATGTCAGGTCAGCAGAGGACCTGGAGAAACCTGAAGGCAATCCCCAGAGAGACAGAGAACATCTTTATTCCATCTGTGAGCTCATCCAGGCAGAGAGCTCATCCCTTCTCAAAGCTGCAGGAAGGGATGCACCAGGTACAGACCCCTCCACATCCAGAGAAGAGCGTTTGGGGCACAGAGACACTGAGCTCTGACTCCAAACAGGTCTCCAGCCCTGCACAAGGACACCAGACCCACCCAAGTGTGTCCTCCCAAGTCAGTGCCTCCCTGGGAGTGAACCAGAGCTCAGAGAGACCCACCAGGGCTGGAGGTGCAGCAGTGCTTCTCACTGAAGACACATTTCCACCTCAACTAGCCACAGAGAGACCCTCACTGCTGTCCCACAAGGGTTTGGTGGGGAGGGCAGTCCCCACACCCTGGGATGGGGCCCAGAGGACATGCCTGGCCTCCCTATCACTGCTGCAATGACAAACCAAACTCCACCTTGGCCAAGCAGCAGCAGCCAAGGCACCACCCTCCCCAGAACCCATCAGATCCCCAAGAAGCTCTGACCCAGAGCAGGCCCCTAGAGTCCCAAAGCACTCACAGGGTAGTAGTCAGCAACGTTTTTGACTTGTTCGTAGTCATCTGCCCTGGCCAGCTGGGCCAGGCCCTCGGGGTAGAGCTTGCCACAGTGTGGGAAGAGCTTGGCTCTGTCCTCCTTGGACAGCTCAGTGCCAAAGGAGTTGATGGTGATGATGAAGGCCCTCCGGTCAGCTTCAAACTGCAGGAGGAGAGAGAGAGTCACCTTGGGCTGCAGCACCGCTGCCAGCGGCTGGCAGGCCTTGCTCTGAACAGAGCCACATCAAAAGGCAGCAATGAAGAAGCTGCCCTGGGACACTGAGCTGTGTGGTGCTCTGCCAGGGCAGGCCACACCAGCAGGCTCCCAGTGTGGCCAGTGGCTGATGCCTGAGGAGCGGTCGGGTGAGGAAATCCCCAGCCCAGGCAGAAGCCAAATGCAGAACCCTGCCCAGGGCAAGGAGTTTCTCTCAGCCCTGAGCCCTGCAGGCCCCACAGCAGGCCTTGGCCTGGAGACAGGCCATGTGCTGACCAGCTCTGCTGCTTCTCCTGCTTGTTAGCCATGGGGGACAACAAAGATGTTGCCACGAAGGCAGCAGAAGTCTCAGCACCTGGCAAGACTTGGACTACTGTGTCCAGCTCTGGAGTCCTCAGCACAGCACAGACAGGGACCTGGTGGAGCAGGGCCAGAGGAGGCCACAGCAATGCTGGCAGGGCTGGAAGCTCTCTGCTGTGAGGCCAGGGTGAGAGAGTTGGGCTTGGGCAGCCTGGAGAAGAGAAGGCTCCAGGGAGACCTTCTGGTGGCCTTGCAGTGCTGGAAGGGGCTCTGAGAAAGCTGGGAACAGAGTTTGGAGCAGGGTCTGTTGAGACAGGCCAAGGGCTGATGGTTTGAAGTGCAAGAGGGAGATGGAGAGTGGAGAGAAGGGAGAAATATTTGACCCTAGGGTGGGGAGAGCCTGGCCCAGGTTGCCCAGAGAGGGGGAAGGTGGCCCACAGCTGGAACCATTCCAGGTCAGATTATATGGGGCTGTGAGCAACCTGCTCTAGTTGCAGGTGTCCCTGCTGAGTGCAGGAGAGTTGGACTGGATGACCTTGCAAGGTCCCTTCCCAGCCAAACCAGTCTGGGATTCTATGGAGATCAGGACTGGGGAACCAAAGCTGCCCAGCATCAGGTGCAGGCAGTGTGCTCCTGCACAGTGGGCAAGCAGGAGGTGCATGGGGGGCATGCTGAGGAGTACCTGGAGCATCCCTCCTGCTGGCAGCACCCTGGGCCTGAGCACAGAGCAGCACCACCCCAGTATTGCCCAGCTGTGGAGGTTTCCAGACCTACCTCCAGGATCGGGCACATGGCATCGGCCGTGGTACCTCCCAGCACCTTGCAGAATTTGTAGAAGGACTCCAGGTAAGCCTGGAAGAGAGAGGGCAGGTGAGGACTCTTCTACATAGCTTCACCTCCTACCCTTCAGGGCCACTCCAGCAGAGGACAGACAGCAAGGCTGGGATGCTCCTAGATGCTTTTTAACACAACAGAGGCACTCTCACCCCGTGTGAACTCGGTCACCAAGCCCACACAAGGGACAGTGCTTCCCCAGGAGCTGGAGACATGAAGGGTTGTGGTTGGGCTTTGCTCAAGCAACTGCATGAGCTTCCTGCAGGCAAGGCAGGCAGGCAGGCAGGGGAAGGGCTGTTTTGCTCCTTTTGAGTCGCCTGACTCCCAAGCAGTCAGTGAAGCCTCACGTGGTTTCCTGCTCCCATTCTGGCCTCCAGGAACATGCCAAGCCACACAAGGCCCCTGCTCGGCGAGGAGAGCTGTGTAAGCAGAGTCAGGAGATGAGACAGGACAGCTGTGAGGCAAACCAGCCCTGCTCTGCAATTCCCTTCCCAGCACTGCAGCCACTTTGCTCTCTCTCTCTCTCTCCATCCCCACTCAGAGCGCTGCAGAGAAGGTCTCAGGCTAAGCGCAGTGCCTGCAGGAAATGTAAATCCTTCCTGGAGATGGAGCAGAGCCCAGCTGGATATGACTGCATCTCCCAGGGGCAGCCTAGGATGGCTAAGCTCAGCAGAAAAAAAAAAAAACTTTCTCAGAAGTCATCATGTGATAAAACACCTCCCTGGACAGAGGGAGTCACTTAAAAGGGATGGAAATGAAATGATGCTGAGGCATCAAGGCTTGTGGTGAGGCTGAGAGGGAAGTTTGAGGAGGGAAGATTGAGACTGGAGATGAAGAAGAAATTGCTGGCAGTGAGGGTGAGGAGACACTGGCACAGGTTGCACAGGGAGGCTGA
This sequence comes from Indicator indicator, assembly GCF_027791375.1. Lineage (NCBI taxonomy): Eukaryota > Metazoa > Chordata > Aves > Piciformes > Indicatoridae > Indicator > Indicator indicator. Next base: position 20,928,712 of record NC_072028.1, read on the forward strand.
GGCTGCCCCCTGCCTGGAGGTGTTCAAGGTCAGGTTGGATGAGGCCTGGAACAAGCTGGGCTGCTGGGAGGTGTCCCTGCCCATGGCAGGTGGGTTGCAACTAGATGATCTTGAAGGTCCCTTCCAACCCAAACCATTCTAGGAATCACAAATCTCTGCTGTGTCACAGCAGCTCCAAGGCTGACAATGAACCAAAAACACAGGTGCTGGCCATCCTCTGCCCTAGGAAAGCACCTGGATGCCTGTGCTCTGTAAATATTTGTCATCACATAGGGCAAGAGGACACTGCTGAACATCATCTCCAGCTTCTGCTACTGCTCAAATGCAGGAGAGCACAAAGCATCAGCCTGGGGAGTTATCCCAGGATCAAGGACACAGATAAAGGACCTTACTCCCTGTCTCTCTTGAACTGGGGAGCCCAGAACTGGACACACTTCCAGATGTGGCTTCACTAGGGCAGAGCAGAGGGGGAGGAGAACCTTCCTCAGCCTGCTAGCCACACTCTAATGCCCCCCAGAAGACCACTGGGCACATTGCTGGCTCACGGCCACTTTGGAGCAGGAAAAACAGAATGCAGGGCAGTATCAGGCCTCAAGAAGGAGATGGGAAATGAGATGGCAGCTGCGACCCAAGGAGATGCCCCTCACCCCCAAGACTTTCTCTTAGCCCTGCACTTACTCTGCTCCCTGCTTTCCCCCATCTGCCTCCCCTCAGCACAGAGCTCTGCACCCAGCCCTGCCTCCCCCCAGAGCAGTGCACGTCAGAGGCTGCAGGCAGCTGGGTGGGAATGCCAAGAGGCAGCTCCTTCTCCCCTCCTGCTGCTGCCTTCCCTTCACGCCTGACCTGCTCTCTGGCTCTCCAAACAGGCCATGGAAGGTTTCCTTGGGAAGCAGAGGTCACACTGACTGCAGGCTGGCTGTGACCGGCCAAAACAACATTGGCAGATACAATCTTGCATCCCACCTTTAATCCAGAGAGCAGAGATGGAGTGATAGCCACAGCCTGCACATAAACATCTGCTCTGATACAGCCAGCCAGAACCAGATGAGGCCTGCAAAGGAGACAGCAGGACCAGGACAAGGAGATCCTTAGCCTCTCCACATCCCTGTGCCAATCACCTCCTCTACCTGCAGGACTCCTCCATCTCAGTTGAACCTTTCATATCACTCTACCAAGAGCACCTAACCACCACCAAAGGAGGCTTGGGCAGCTCTTCTGAAAGAGCTCAGGGCAGAGGGCCATGCCTGTGGAAGTCCTTCAACCAAGTTTAAGATCCAGCCACTTTAGCCCTCTGAATGTTGCCTACAAGTCTAAACTCATGTGGGATAAGGAGCAGCCTTCTCCTGCCTGCCTGGGGCCTGAGGAAATCTATTCAAAGTAGTAACTGCTGCAAAACCTCTTGGACGCACTCCTGAAAGCTCCAAAGCAGCCCCTGCTCTGCCTAGCTCTGGTGCCCTGACCCTGCAGAGCTGGGGGATGGGATGCCAGGCCCCTCCAACAACACCCCCCTTCCCTTTCCAATGGATGCTACTCTTTCTTGGTCACTTTTACTCTGTCACCACTCCAGGGAAGAAAGAAAGAGAGAAATAAAAAAAAAAAACAACTATATTTAAGTCTCCTCCAAGAGGAAAACAGCCTCTTGTCTTTGGCTGAGGAAAGCCAGTCTAGGCTGGAGCTCCTGACCTAAGCCAGAGCTGAAGCCACACTAGGAATAAGCAGGGATCTTAAGACCTTTTTTCCCTTCCCAGAAAGGTCTCACCTTGTAAAGTGTGTTTCGAATGATTTCAATGTTCATTTCATCCAGGTCCTGCTCAGAGATGCAGTCTTGGAAGAAAGCAGCTGAAACAGAGCCACAGACAGAGTTAGCATTGTCCTCACCAGACCCACGGCCAGCACTTCCCAGAGTCCTCAACAATACCAGGCAGAGGCACGCTCTGTGTCGAGCTTATGCCTCCTGGGCCAGGCCCTTTTATCTTCAGCAGCCACCAAATTGCCATGACTCAAAACCTCAGGCTCCACCGTGGCTCCCCAGGGCCACAATCTTTTTTGGGGGCTCTCACATGAAAAACATCCTTCTTCCCCAGCCTTGTTCTCAGCAGAAACCCTCAGCTCTAGCCCCCAAGCACCAGTGCCAGAGCAGCCTTCTGTCAGAAGAAGCAAAACCCAAACTGTTCCCAGATGCAGGCATTCCGAGGTGGCAGCTTCTGAATTGCTTCTACAGCAAGGCAGCAGAGCTGAAGCATCTGCAAGACAGCAGCCACCAAGTCCTGAGGGAGCTGGTGCTTCTCCCTCCTTCTCCTCCTCCTCCATCAGCTCAGCTGGATTAAAGGTAGTTATGAGGACACCAGAGCTCCTACAAGCCCTGGGTGAATGGGGCCAGGAGCTGCTTTCCCTTCTCAGGTCTGTCAGCCCCATTCCCTGCATCTCCCAAGGACCTTTATTTCTCCAGATGGAGGTGAGCAGCAGGAGACAGGACACAGTAGTGGGCTTTGGGAGGATGCTCACCAGATGGCAGAGCATTTCTGGGAGGGGGAGTTGAGAAGTTGTCGCTACCCCAAGAACAGATTTCAGACTCAACCCAGGACGCTGCAAGCTGCAGACAAAGGCAGCTCTTGGAGGTCTAAATGCAGCGTAGGGCTGTTGGCACAACAGCAGCAGAAGAAAACCCACCCATGGAGGGGCCTTTCATGCCTTCTTCAACCCTCCCTCAGCAACCAACTTTGCTGAATTTGCTACATGGAGAAATATGATCTCCCTGGGCTCACCCAGCCCAGCCACGGCTAGCAGATGCCACACTCGCACCCAGAGCTCTGCTCAGAGCCACAAACGAGGCAGGCTGCAGGCTCACACCTTGGATGTGCACCACTTGTGCAGCTGGAGCTCCCTGGCATGGCCAGCAGCCCTGCTGGACCTCTAGAGAGTCCTGAGCAGGGCTTAACCCCTGCAGAAAGCTTCCTTGTGAGGTGCCACGTGGCTGGAGGAGCCGGTTGGCAAGGAGGAGAGTGCCAGGACTGGTTTGGAGTGCAGGGCTGCTTGGCTGGCCTGGATAGCTGAGCAGTGGCTACTTCAGAGTAGCAGAGGAATGAGAACAGAGCTATTTCAGTTGCTGGCCCTCCAGGGTCCCAAATTAGGCTAGCAGCAAGCCTTCCTCTGCCCTGCTAACCTAGGAAGGGCCATCTGGGGTTAGGAATTCCTCCCAAGCCACGTAGCTACCCCCAGCACTTGGAGGAGATAGAGCTGCTGTTTCTCTGCGTGTGGTCACTGGAAAGAGTGCAAGTTAAACAACTGGAGCCCACATGCCTGCTTGTTTAGGCAACACAGCTACTCCCCATGTCCTTCTGCTGCAGAAATGCCACACTAGATGGGCCACAAGGCTGGAGGGCACGGCGAGGGCAAAAGGGCTGAAGGGGAAGTCAGCCTTGGCGGTGCAGAAGGTGGCAACAGTGGCTCGTGGGCATGAAGGCAAAGAGCCTCAACTGCCAGCCAGGCTCTCCAGAACCACCTCACCAGTCTGGATGGGGCTTTTTCACTCCATACACAGCTGGAAGCTTTAAGGTCTTAGAGTTAATAGCTTTGAAATACTCTGTTCTGTTTTATTCTTGAAATGGGAAGGTTTTAGCTTACTCCTGAGGAGGATTTTCTTCCCACTCACCACCCTTACAGCAGGCCCCACTCAGCTGCATGCAGAACTTTGCTTCTCCTACTGCATTGTTGCCCTACCTTGTAGCCCAGACCTGGCCAGGCTGGATCCATGATGGTCTAAGGCCAACTGTATGAGATTCAGCAAGATCAAGTGCAGGTCCTGCTGTTGGGTCACAACAATCTCCTGAACACTCCAGGCTTGGGGCAGAGTGGCTGGAAACTGCCCAGCAGAGATCTGAGAGTGCTGGTTGGCAGCAGCTGAAGATGAGCCCAGGGTGTGCCCAGGTGGCCAAAAAGACCACCAGCATCCTGGCCTGGATCAACAATGGTGTGGCCAGCAGGAGCAGGGCAGGGATTGTCCCTCTGTACTAGACACTGGTGAGGCCACACCTTGAATCCTGGGCTCAGTTTTGGTCTCCTCACTCCCAGAAGGACACTGAGGGGCTGGAGCAGGTCCAGAGAAGGGCAACCAAGCTGGGGAAGGGTCTGGAGAGGAGGGCTGGGGAAGAGCAGCTGAGGGAGCTGGGGGTGTTTGGTGTGGAGAAGAGGAGGCTCAGGGCAGACCTCCTTGCTCTCTACAGCTCCTGAGAGAAGGCTGCAGCCAGGTGGGGGTTGGGCTCTTCTCCCATGCAACAAGTGACAGGATGAGAGGGAACAGCCTCAAGTTGCACCAGGGGAGGTTTAGGTTGGACATCAGGAGGAACTTTTTCACTGAGAGAGTTCTCAAACACTGGAAGAGGATGCCCAGGGAGTTGGTTGAATTTCCATCCCTGGAGGTGTTTAAAAGCCTCAGAGATGTGGTGCTGAGGGCAGTGGTTCAGCACCAGACCTGGCTGAGTTAGAGAATGGTTGGGCTCATAATCGTAAAGGTCTTTCCTAACCATAGCAATTCTGGTTCTTGAGACATCTCTTCCCTCCTTTGCCTGGCTCCACCTGGCAAGTCTTCCTTCCCTGACAACTACTTCCCTTGCCCCATCATTACACAGAGCATTGGCAAAAGGTCACTCAGTTCCAAACCCAACTGTACAGATCCAAGCTGACAGCTGACTTAGAGAGCTTTGCTCTTTGTAGCAAGCCCAGCAAAGTGATTAATCCCTGACTCAGTTCTACCTCATTACAGCTTTGCCCACAGAGGCTAAACCAGCAAAGTTTCCTGTGACTACCTCTCCTACTACCACAAAAAAGAGATTTCCACACTTTCTCCAGAATCACTTCCTACACCTTTTGCCTTTGAGGAACACATCTGTCTGACCAGCTGCTCATGAGACATTTGGGTAACCCTGAGACCATGCAGGCTCCTGCTCCACAAAGAGCTTGAAAAGGCTTTTAGACATTTCTTTTTCTCCTGGCTTTTGGGTTTGTTGTTTGTTTTTACTACACAAAGAATATTCCTTACTCTGGAAGGAATTTTACCAGTCTCAGAACACATCTGGGCATGTGCAGATCTCTGTAATTATCACAAAAGCTGCTTACAAGACACTGCCCAATGGATCAACTACAAGTGCTGGGAATGAAGTGTGTCAATTCCAGCAGAGGATTCAACAGCTCTTCACTAGAGAAGCACACCTGCCCTGTGCCTCATGACAGCTATCACACTGCCTAAGACCTCTCAGACTTTCTCCTTCCTCCTTAATTTCAGGTGATGTGTCCCGAAAGGAGCTGGGCAATGGACATGTCTGGCAGATCAGACCCAACTCCACCTGCACTACCACAACAGCTTACACAAACCACACTCCTCACAGGCTCACAGGATACTAGGGGTTGGAAGGGAACTCTGGAGATCTTCCAGTCCAAGCCCCTGCCAAAGCAGGGGCAGAGAGCAGCACAGGTGACACAGGAACACATCCAGACAGGGCTGGAAAGGCTCCAGAGCAGGAGACTCCACAACCTCTCTGGGCAGCCTGCTCCAGGGCTCTGTCCCCCTCCCAGTGCAGAAGTTCCTCCTCCTGCTGAGGTGGAACCTCCTGTGCTGCAGTTTCCATCCATTGCCTCTTGTGCTATGCCAGGGCACAGTGAGCAGAGGCTGTCCCTGTCCCTTCCTTCCTGCCCCCCAGCCCTCAGCTCTGGATAGACATTGAGCAGATCCCTCTCAGCCTTCTCCTCTGCAGACTCAGCACCCCCAGGGCTCTCAGCCTCTCCTCCCCAGGCAGTGCTGCAGTCCCTTCAGCATCCTTGGAGGCCTCCCTTGGACTCTCTCCAGCAGATCCCTGTCCCTCTGCAGCTGGGGAGCCCAGAGCTGGATGCAATATTCCAGGTGGGTCCTTACTAGGGCATAGTAGGGGGGGAGGAAAACCTCCCTTGATGTGCTGACCACACTCTTCTGAATGCAGTCTAGGACCCCATTGGCCTTCTTGGCCACCAGGGCACATTGCTGTCCCATGCAGAACTTGTTGGTCACCAGTGCTCCCAGGTCCTCAACAGTCTGCATGGTGGTTTGGACATTTGTTGAAGGGTAAAGAGGGAAAAATGGCCCAGGACAGCCTAAACCTGACCTCTAGCCCAGCCACCACAAGCACTGCCCATCACATTGTCTTCCTGGGCCACAACATAGAATCATAGAATGGTCCATGCTGGAAGGGACCTCCAAAGCTCATCCAGTCCACCCTCCCTGCACTCAGCAGGGACATCCCCAACTGGATCAGGATGCCAGGGCCTCATCTTGACTATCTCCAGGGATGGAGCCTCAACCAGCTCCCTGGGCAACCTGTTTCAGTGTTCCACCACCCTCAGAGTAAAGAACTTGCTCCTCACATCCAATCCAAATCTGCTTTGCTCTACTTTGAAGCCACTGGCCCTGGTCCTGTCACTGCAGGCCTTCGCAAACAGTCTCTCTCCAGCCCCCTTCAGGTCCTGGCAGGTTGCTATTAGATCTTCCTGGAGCCTTCTCTTCTCCAGGCTGAACCACCCCCAGCTCCCTCAGCCTGTCCTCACAGCAGAGCTGCTCTAACCCTCTGAGCATTTTCATGACCTCCTCTGGACCCTCTCCATCAGGTCCATGTCCTTCCCATATTGAGCACTCCAGACCTGCACACAGTACTCCAGGTGAGGTCTCACCAGAGCAGGCTTAGCTGGACCTACTTAGACTCAAAGAGAGAAGGACTTCTGCTCCACAGGCAGGTGAGAGGTACTTGGAAAGGCTCTGCTCACCCAGGGGAGTGTCCACCAGGATCGCGTTGTAGAGCTCCGCAGGCGTCTGAGCAATGTTCACAGCTTCCATCTGCTCAAAGCTTCCCAGAGGATGGCACTTGGGCACCAGCTCAGAGATGGACCTCTGGTGGAGGGTGCCAGTGATCAGGAGGATGACGTTGTCAATCATGTAGCTGTACCTGGAGGAAGGCAAGGGGAGGCCTTGTCAAGGTCAGTGGGACAGAGCCCAGCACATGGCACCAGCTGGGCACACAGCTGCAGTCCCTATCAACAAAGGATCTCAGAATGGTTCAGGCTGCAAGGCACCTCCAAAGCTTATCCAGTCCAAACCCCTGCACTCAGCAGGGACATCCCCAACTGGATCAGGTTGCCCAGAGGCTTGTTGAGCCTCACCTTGAATATGTATCCAGGGATGGAGCCTCAACCACCTCCCTGGGCAACCTGTTGCGGTGTTTACCCTCAGAGTAAAGAACTTGTTCCTGATACCCAATCTCAATCTGCTCTGCTCTAGTCTGAAGCCATTGCCCTTGGTCCTGTCCCTGCAGGCCTTTGCAAACAGTCTCTCTCCATCCTTCCTGTAGCCCCCTTCAGGTACTGGAAGGGTGCCCTAAGGTCCCTCCAGAGCCTTCTCTTCTCCAGGCTGAACACCCCCAGCTCCCTCAGCCTGTCCTCACAGCAGAGCTGCTCCAACCCCCTGAACATTTTTGTGTCCCTCCTCTGGCCCCTCTCCATCAGCTCCATGTCCTTCCTGTACTGAGGGCTCCAGCCCTGCACACAGCACTGCAGGTGAGGTCTCAGCAGAGCAGAGCAAAGAGGCAGAATCACCTCTCTGGCAATGCTGCTTTGGATGCAGCCCAGGCTGTGCTTTGCCTTCTGTGCTGCCAGCTCCCCCTGCCTGCTCCTGTCCAGCTTCTCATCCCTCAGCACCCCCAAATCCTGCTGCTTTCTAACATCTTATCCCCCAGCCTGTATTGACAGTGAGGATTTTTCTGGCCTAGGTGTAGAACCCTGCACTTGCTCTTGTTGAACCTCATGAGGTTCACCTGGGTCACCTCTCCAGCCTGTCCAGGTCCCTCTGGATGATGTCCCATCCCATCTTCAGGAAGGGGCACCCTGCCCATGAAGGGCCAGCAAGGCCCCTCCCTAACATCTCCTGCTCATGCCAGCCTAGGAGAAGGCAGTCAGGCCGAGGCCCAGCCTGTGACTTACATTGCAGCTGAACCACACCTTCTGGGCATCTCCTACCTACCAGCAAACACTGGAAGGGACTTTTGCAGGTCTCAGGCCCAATGTCCCTGCTCCAGCTGCTCAGGCCTTTGTGCAGCTGAACTCTGAAGGATTTGCAAGGATGCCTCAACCTCCCTGGAGCTCTGCTTCAGCATCTGACCACATTCAGAGTGACAAGGCTTCTCCTAACAGCTAATCAGAAGTCTCTCGTGGCCACTTGTCTGCTGTTTCTCATCCTAACCTCACACACCTCCAAGAGGAGCCTGGCTCCAGCTTCTCTGTTTCCTCCCAGAAGGTGTCTGGGAACATTTGTCCTTGCAGCATTCCCACTGCTCTCTCTAAACCACTGTGCCCTGAGGGGATCACAGGATGGTTTAGGTTGGAAGGGATCTTAAAGATCCCTCAGTTCCAACACCCCTGCCATGGGCAGGGACACCTCCTACCAGGCCAGGCTGCTCAAGAACCCATCCAGCCTGGCTTTCACCACTTCCAGGCTTGGAGCCTCCAGGACTTCCCTGGTCCAGTGCTCCACCACCCTCAACCACATGCAAGGTCTCCACAGTAGGACATCAGCAAGGGCTGAAGTCAGCCTGCCTCAGGCTCAGCTTCAGTGCCAGCTCCACCTTGCCAAGACTATGGAGAAAGGGTCAGGTTGCTGCAGCCCCACTGCCTTCCAAAAACAACAGGGCTGGCAGCTTTGGCACAACCTTCATCCACACCCTCAGGAAGCTACACAACTCAAGGTTTGCCACCCTTCTACCATCAGAAGCTACAAACTGCTTTGGCTTTGCCCATGCCATACTGTCCATGAGCAGGATGAATGAGTTCAGCCTCTGGCACTGCAGTAACACAACAGCACTCACCACAAGTTCCACCAGCACAAGTCTATCATGGTCCTCCTCTCCAGGATGTCCACCTTTCAGTGCCACTGAGGAACCCAGAGTTGGGCACAGCAATCAAGGTGAGGCCTCCAGAGGGAAGAGATCACCTTGCAGTTCTCCCACCTTCCAGTTTTCCCAGGCCTGAAGACTGGGAATGCAAGAGAGGCTGGTGGCCTCCTCCATGGAGAAGGTCCAAGCAAGAGACCAAGGGATCATGGAAATACAAAGAACTGAGAGGAGGAGCATCCCCAGGAAGAACAGAAATGGTGCTCACCACCAGCTGAGCCATAAACCAACCAGGTTGAGAACCTGGAAAACTTCAAGTCAGATGAGGTGAGGTTTTGTCAGTGAGCAAAAGATGCCTTCTTCTGATGGTGCTGGAGCCCTGGAGCAGGCTGCTTGGTCCTTGGGTCCTTGGAGGGACCTCTGGAGAGCTTGTGAAGGTGCTGGAGCCCTGGAGCAGGCTGCTTGGTCCTTGGAGGGACCTCTGGAGAGCTTCCAACCCCCCCTGGCCATTGTAATGCTGGGCAAGTTGCTGTGGGTGCCCTGCTTTAGCAGGAGGCTTGGGCTGGATGACCTCCAGAGGTCCCTTCCAAGCCCCATCACACTGGGATTCCATGAACTGTCCCTCAGTAGCACAGGGAAGGGACACAGGTGCTGGAAAAAACAGGAGACTTGGGATTTTACACTTCCTTGCTCTCACTGCTAGAGCACTCTAAAAAGTGAGATGATGGGAAAGGGCTGAAGAGGCTCCTTGGCAGGAGCTGCTCCAAAGAAAGGAGATCAGGCCTGAACCAGAAAGGCAGAAGGAGCTGTGCATAGCTGGAGCTGGAGCTCTGTTGAAGTTCAAGCTTCCCCTGAGCATCTGGGTGCTGAGGAGAGGGAACTTAAGGCCAGCAAAGAGGGGCTCAAGGCAAGGACAAATGCTTCTCAGACAGGCACTGGGATGCTGCTGGTCTTTCCCAGCTAAGAAGGAGGACACTTTGCAGTCTGTTCCCCTCTGAAGCACATCAAAGGCTGGGAAGGAGCTGGTTCAAGGCAGATTTGGGCAGTTTTTATGAGATGGGCTCTCAAACATGCTCAAAGGGCATGTCCATGAACAAATCCACACCTTACTTCCTCAAACAGGTGCTGCTGCTTTTTCCTCTGTGCTGCAGGGCTGGGTAAGGCACATCCTGATTTCTGCAGACAGTCTTCCTGTGTTTGCAGCCTACCTGTGCAGGGACCTTCCATCTAGGACAGGGGCAACCAGCCCAAGCTTCACTTCCTAAGAAAGCTTCTTTTGCCCTTTAATCCACCAGGTCATTAGCCTCCCCCCCTTTTTGCTTGTGCAGCCCTCACCATGGAGATGATTGCAATCTCCAGGACAGCAAGAAGGGCCTGTTTATGAGACCTGAGGGTATGCCCCTTGCAGCAAGCAGCTGGTTCCTGGCAAATACAAGCATCTGCACACCCCAGCAGCTCCAGGAGGGACACCAGACCAAGGAGAAAGTAGATTGGTTCCTACCTCCACCATCTGCCCTCAAAGGTGCAAGCTTGCTTAGGGCAACACAGTGACTTACAGCACAGGATTACTCTCACCAGAGCAAGGCAACAAGGTAGGAACAGACCAAATTTGTTTCCTGACCCTGCTTAGAGTGAAGGAATAGGCAAGGAAACATAGTCACCCCAGGGTGACCTCTCTCCTGCTCCCAGCTCTGCATGGATCTTGCTCTCTGCAAGCCATCTGCAACTTGCAAGGTGCCCAGCCAAAGTCAACCATCCAAGAGGAACTGAGGGAAAGTGCCTGCAGCCCTTTCTCCTCACAGCACAGCTCCTGGCCTGCTGGAGGCACACCAAGCTCATCCATGCCCTCCCAAGCCAGCTCAGCAGGAAAGCCACTGCCAGGTTTGGAGAGAGCAGCCCAAGTCTGACCCTCTTCACTGTGGAGTCTCCTTCTCTGGAGACTTTCCAAACCCATCTGGCTGTGTTCCTGTCTGACCTGCCCTGGGTGATCCTGCTTTGCAGGGAGCTTGGACTCCGTCTGTCAAGGTCCCTTCCAACCCCTGGCATTCTGATTCCTGTGTGAGGAGCTCCTGCTTTCACAGTATGTTCCCAGGAAAGGCAGCCCAGCTTGTTTCCCCTGCCAGAGAACAAGGTATGGCTCCCCCAGCTCCAGTTCACAGAATCATAGAATTGTCAGGCTTGGAAGGGACCTCAAGGCTCATCTAGTTCCAACCCCCCTGCCAGGGGCAGGGACACCTCACCCTAGATCAGGTGGGCCCCTTCACTCCCTTGCTCCCTCAGCCTTCAGGGAAGTCTGAGGGAAGGCACAGCCCAAGTACCAAAGCTTCCAAGGAGGCCCAGGACCAACTTGTTTGAGCTTCACCCACCCAAACTGCTCACCTCTGGCTGTCAGAGAAGGGTTGATGCCTGCAGGAGGAGTTACCATGCTCAAGACAGAGGGGACATTTCTCATTCAACTTTCCACTTACACAGCCTTTCAAACCTTTACAACAACAACAGGAGAGCTGCAGCAGGACAAAGGTCTTCTTGTGCCTCCTGAGGCCAGGCAGACACCAGCACCACTGCCTAATCCTTCCTGATAGCTCCCATTTCCTCCAAGCAAGGCCAGACCAAGCTTAATTCACATCCAGTCCCTGCTTCACCCCAGGACAAAACAGTCAGGGCTTAGTCAGTCGTGACTATGAGGCAAGCTTCTAGTGCCAGGGCAGCTGGAAAAGCCTCCCCTTAGCTGTGGAAGGGGCACTGCTTGCTTTCCTGTGCCAGGCCCCAACAAGAACCCATCTGCCTCCACCAGCACAGCTGTACCAAGGTCCTGGCTAGGGTGGCATTTCCTCCCAGGCCCAAAGGATTTGATTTATTACAGTAGCAGCAGTTTTCCTAGGAGCCTCCAACTACTTGTTTAAATAAAGCAGCTTTTGTCACCATCTTCCTTATCTCTGGGGATTCTGAGCAGCTCCAAATGCTTTGGCTTTATCGTTAATGCATGCTGAGATCTCTTCCAAGAGCATTTTAACTTTCACTAGCTCTCAGGGCAGCTACTAAGAGGAGCAGAAAACAGGAGTAGTTGGTCACCTGCAACACTGTGAGGTCTTAGAGAATCATAGAGTGGTTTGGGTTGGAAAAGGCCTCCAAGATCATCCAGTCCAAGCAGCAACCCAACCCCACCACGGCCATCAAACCATGGCCCCAAGTGCATGGCCACACTGTTTTGGAACAACTCCAGGCATGGAGACTCCACCACCTCCCTGGATAGCCCGTGCCAATCCCTCACCACTCTTGCAGCAAAGAAATTTTTCCTCATCTCCAAACTAAGTATCCCCTGGACCAATTCCAGGCCATTTCCTCTCCTTCTGTCACCTGAGACTAGGGAGAAGAGCCCAACCCCAACCTCACTGCAACCTCCTTTCAGGGAGCTGTAGAGAGCTCTTCTCCAGACTAAACCATCCCAGTTCCCTCAGCTGCTTCTCCAGAGCCCTGCTCTCTAGCCCCTTGTTGTCTTCCCACAACCTGCTTGGCATACAAAAGCAGTTAGGACATAGGATGGTCTGGTGAGAGAGTGGAAACAGATAGGACCCACAAGCCCCTGGCTGAGGAGAAGCCTCAGCACTATCTCTGGGAGCACTCAGGAGGAGTTCAGAGGAGAAAGCACCCCAGGGAAGCTCTAGATAAGCTCCAGCCAGTGACAAGTGGTGGCAGGGCTTTTGTTAAGTGGTCAACCAGCAGCTTATCTCAATTGCCCAACCCCATTGCCACAAAGATCACGGCAGAACTCTCTTGGGCAAGAGCATGATTGACCCTCCTGCTATGAACTGCTCTCTGCTCAGGCAGGGAAATGGACATGAAATGGATCTTCAGCCAAAGTGTCACAGGCACAGCTGTGCCTTGCTTCCCTCTTCCTGTCAGCCCCTGAGAACCTGAGCTGTGGTGTACTCCAGAAACTGCTGTTCACAGAAACAGGCCTTCAGGTGATACTGAGAAGCATCAGCAACGTCTTGCTGAGGAGTTGAGCTTCTTACTAAAGGACAGGAAACAGCCAACGAGCACAAAAACAGGTTCCACAGCAGGAGAGAGAGGTTGGCTTGTGGCTTCCTGAGGTCTGAGACAACCAGGGTCAGCGTCTTCACTCCTGCAACTCAGCACAAGGTGCACTGAGCAACACTCAGACAGAGGGAGCACAGCAAAGAAGTCAGAAGGTGGCTGTGTGGGGTAAGAGAATTGCTCCTTCCAGCAGCAGCAGGCTAGAGACCAAGCTCAGCTTTACAGCTTCACAGCTTGCATTGGGCTGTTAGGGACCCTCCCAGGGCATCCTGCCCAACCCCTTGCAGGCAGCAGGGACACCTCCAGCTGGAGCAGGCTGCCCAGGGACACAGCCAGGCTGAGCTTGAATGGCTCCAGGGATGGAGCCTCCAGCACCTCCCTGGGCAACCTGTGCCAGTGTCTGCCTGGGCACAACTTCCTCCTGAGCTCCAACCTAACTCTGCCCTGTTCTAGTTTCAAGCCACTGCCCTGCATCCTATCCCCACAGCCCCTTCTGAACTGTCCCTCCCCAGCCTTTCCTGAAGGTGCCCTGCAGGTATTCTAAGGTCCGCCTGGAGCCTTCTCTTCTCCAGGCTGAACAGCCCCATCTCTCCCAGCCTGTTCTTGTAGGAGAGGTTCTCCAGCCCTCTGATCATCTTGGTGGCCTCTTCTGGACCCTCTTGTTTTGGGAGGCATGGTCTCAAACAGGAGAGAACAGAGAGATTACCTTGTGGGATAGCTACCTGTGGCCAGCTGTCCAGCAGAAGGAAGGAGAGCACACATGCACAAGCTATGTGCAGGTACTTCACCAACACAGGTCTTCCTCCTTTTGGAGTTACTCAAGCAGAGCCACAGAAGAAAACAAGACAGTCAAGAAAGATTCAAGTGGCTGCTGAAGGTTGGGAAAGGCTTTGTAGCAAGGGAGCCCATAAAATGCATTTGAGCTCAACACATGGGGTGGTTACACCTTGGCCTGAAGGCGACTCAGGCCTAGCCCCCCAAAGAGTGCTTTTCCCTCCCCCTGCTCCTATTCTAATCAAAGAGTCATTGTCCTGCAGCAGACAGGTTGGACTTTTACTGCCTTCTGCTCCAGGATACCAAAGAAGCCATAAACAATGCTGCAAGTGGCCACAAAGCATGACTAATGAGGGAACACTGCATGACCTGCCTTTCTCAGGCATCCTCCCAAAGCCTGGCCAAGCTGGAGCTAAACAGCTGCTCTGCAAAGGGGTCATGAGGACAGCTTTGGTGCCACCAGCAAACAGCAGCAGGCTGGGAGACTCACAGAATCACCCTGTGTGCTTTGGCTGGGAAGGGACCTTGCAAGGTCAGCCAGTCCAACCCCCTGCTCAAGCAGAGCAGGTGGCCCATAGCCACAAACAACCTGCTCCAGCCAGGGGGCAGCTCCCACCTCTCTGGGCAGCCTGGGCCAGGCTCTCCCCACACTCAGGGTCAAACATTTCTCCCTTCTCTCCACTCTCAATCTCCCTCTTTCACTTCAAACCATCACCCCTTTGCCTGGCACAAGTGGCCCTGCTCCAAAGTCTGTCCCCAGCTTTTTCAGAGCCTCTTCCAGCACTGAAAGGCCACCAGAAGGTCTCCCTGGAGCCTTCTCTTCTCCAGCCCAACTCTCTCAGCCTGGCCTCACAGCAGAGCCCTTCCAGCCCTGCCAGCACTGCTGTGGCCTCCCCTGGCCCAGCTCCACCAGGTCCCTGTCTGTGCTGAGGGCTCCAGAGCTGCCCCAGCACTGCAGGGGGGATCTCAGCAGAGCACAGCAGAGGGGCAGAATCCCCTCCCTGCCCCTGCTGCCCACACTGCTGGGGATCAGCCCAGGGCATGGCTGGGGCTGGACTGGCAGCACTCAGTGTCAGCTCATCTCTAGCTTTGTACCCCCAAGTCCTCCTCCTCAGGGCTGCTCTCCAGCCTTACACATCCCCAGCCAGGACTGATACTGGGAGTTGCCCTAACCCAGGTGCAGGACCTGGGCTTTTTTTGAGCCTCAGAAGGTTCACATGGTCCCACACCTCTCCAGCTTGTCCAAGTCCCCCTGGATGGATCCCATGCCTCAGGCATGTCAACTGCACCACTCAGCTTGGTGGCCTCTACAGACTTGCTGAAAGTGCACTCAATCCCACTCCCTATGTCCTTGATGAAGACAGTAAGCAGCACTGGTGCCAGAAGAGGCCCCTGACAGAGCAGGGCAGAAGCAGGCTGTGGTTTAGGGCTTCTCCAGGCTGGGTAAAGGTATTGCAATACTCAAACAACTTGAATGCCCTCCAGAAGCAGCATCTGGCTTCGAGGCAGGCTAAGGCAGGGAGGCAAGAGTCACCCTGTGATTGCTGGGCAGTCACTCAGATGACTGTGGTTATTTTGGGATGAGAAAGGGAGATCTCCAGTGGGATCAGAGCAGTGCTCTGAACTCAACATGAATTCTAGAGACTGCTTCAAATGATGATGAAGTTGTTTTGACTGTAGTCACCTGAGCATCCATCCAGTGCTTGCAGCTCTTCAGGGGCTGCAGGTGGGAAGTAACCCAAGTCAAAAGTTGCAGGCTGGTTGTACTGCTGCTTCCTTGGGGGTGAGACCAACCTCTACATCCCACTGGGTTTGACACTGGAGCAGAGCTCTTGTCACAGCTCTCTTCCCTCACATTCCAGATGTAAGCAGTGATGGGGGAAAAGCAACACAGAGACTTCAAAGCACACAAGAGCAGGGGGTGACACTAAGAAGAGGGTCAGCAGCTGAGGTACTGAGTGACATCTTAAAGGCATTAGTACAGCTGTCCTGAACTGGGAGAATCATAGAATCATAAAACTGTCAGGGTTGGAAGGGAGCTCAAGGCTCAGCCAGCTCCAACCCCCCTGCCATGGGCAGGGACACCTCACACCACAGCAGGTTGCTCACAGCCACCTCCAGCCTGGCTGCAAAAACCTCCAGGGATGAGGCTTCCACCACCTCCCTGGGCAACCTCTGCCAGGCTCTCACCACCCTCCTGGGCAAGAATTTCTTCCTCACATCCAATCTCAATCTCCCCATTTCTAGTTTTTCTCCATTAAGAAGAGAAGAGGGGTGCTGCACACCAGGAAGACCTCAGTGCCTCACTGAGGCTTGTTCAGGTACCAGAGAATGAACTGAGTCAAACCCTTCAATGAGTTCTTCAGCTCAGAACAGAACAAGCCAGAGCAGCAGCTCTTGGCCAGGAGAAGTTCTACCCCTCACCTGCAGGTGAAGCTCAGGCAGTTCCAGCATGAGTAAGATGCTGCCTGTGATGGTCTCCACACCAAATGTGCTTCTGTCTTCCTCTGTGCACTATCTTTCCTAGAGTCACACCACTAAAACCCACACCTAAGTGGTTTTTAGGTTCATGAACCTAAAAAGAGACAGCTGAGAATGTCCTGACTGCCACCACAAACCCCATGGTGGCCAGTAAGGGGGTGCCCTGCTGGCTTGCAGAGCAAAGAGTTACAACTTCACAGCAGCACAGAGGCTGTGGCAGCTTTTCAAATCCAAGTATCCAGGAATGTTCTCAGCATCAATCTATATTTAGCTGCATCTCCACATGACTTTTACCATCCTCTGGCCAGTTGAGGTCTCTTGGGATGCTGACCTCGGTTTTCCAGTGGTATCATCCATGGTATCATCACTGACTGGCTGACTAAAAGGCTAAGGAGGGAAAAAAAAAAAAAAAAAAGCCAAATGAAGCACTTTTGAGGCTTTGATGTCGAGCTCCAGATGAGTACAAAGCCCTTGAAACACCAGGGAATGTTTTGAGCACCTTGCAGCCTCCTGCAGGAATCTCTGCTTACCCAAACTGGATACCTCAGAGCTTGAGGAACATTAGACTGATCCCCTGGCATGCTGTGCTCACAACCAGCACTGACTACAGCACAACTCTTGACCAGAAGCATCTCACCATGATGCTTTCACACAGAGGAGCTGCAAAAGTCAGGCCTGCATAAGCTATTTTCTTACCTTCCTCACATGTAAAGCACTAAAAACACCTCACACATTCCAAAGGCTGCACTGTGCAATCTCATCTGAGACCCAAAACTACCTCTGGCAGCTAAGGAAGCTGAAGCCTCTCAGTGGTCTAGACCAAGCTAAGGGCTAGGTGAGGAGTGGCTGAGAGCAGGCTGCAGGAGAAGGCCTCGGGGGGGTCAGGTGGTGACAGACTCCCCAGGAGCCAGCAGTGGTCCCTGGCAGCCCAGCAGGCAGCTGTGTGCTGAGCTGCATCCAGAGCAGGGAGAGCAGCAGCACAGGGAGGGGATTCTGCCCTCTGCTCTGCTCTGCTCAGAGCCCACCTGCAGCACTGCCTCCAGCTCTGGGGCCCCCAGCACAAGAAGGACCTGGAGCTGCTGGAGAGGCTCCAGAGGAGGCCACAGAGGTGAGCAGAGGCTGCAGAACCTCCCCTGTGGGGCCAGGCTGGGAGAGTTGGGGCTGTGCAGCCTGCAGAAGAGAAGGCTCCAGGGAGACCTTAGAGCAGCCTTCCAGCACCTGAAGGGGCTCCAGGAGAGCTGGGGAGGGACTTGGGACAAGGGCTGGGAGTGACAGGACAAGGGACAATGGCTTGGAGCTGGGAGAGGGGAGAGTGAGAGTGGAGAGGAAGAAGAAATTGTTGTCAGTGAGGGTGGGGAGACACTGGCACAGTGCCACAGCCTTGGAGGTTCTGGCTGCCCCCTCCCTGGAGGTGTTCAAGGCCAGCTTGGATGAGGCCTTGAGCCACCTGTGCTGGTGGGAGGTGTCCCTGCCCATGGCAGGGGGTTTGGAACTGGATGATCTTGAACATGCAGAACGTTGCTGTGCACACAGACCTGCTCCCAGCAGAAGAGAAGTCATCATCTCACCTGACATGGCAGCAAACCCTAGAGGGTGGACACAAGACTTAGCTGGGCCTCTAAATGTTGTGGCATTTACACAAAGCTCCCTGTTAGCACCTGCTAGGCCTCAAACCAGCACATAGAACAGATCTGGGAGAGAGCACAAGAACCTGAGATGCCCCCAGGAAGTCTTCAGAGGTAGTGACCTTGGCCTCCAAGCTTTCTCTGGGCTGAACTTGTCAGTCTAAAGGAGTGGGTGAGGCAAATCCTCCCTGTACTCAGTACTGGTGAGGCCACACACCAAATCCCGGGGTCAGTTTTGGGGTCCTCACTCCGAGGACACTGAAGTGCTGAGATGGGCCCAAAGAAGAGCAATGAATCTGGTGAAGGGTCCAGAGTGCAAGTCTTATGAGCAGTGGCTGAGGAAACTGACTCCCTACAACTCCCTGATGGAGGCTGGAGGCAGGTGGGGGTTGGACTCTTCTTGGAGCAAGCAACAAGACAAGAAGAAACAGCCCTAGTGGGGAGGTTTAGGCTAGACACAAGGAACAATTTCTTCCCCAAAAAGGTTGTCAAGGCCTGGCCCAGGCTGCTCAGGGCAGCAGTGGAGTCCCCATCCCTGGAGGGGTTTCAGAGCAGTGTAGATGTGGTACTGAGGGACCTCTCTTTGTGGTGACCTGGCAGTGCTGGGTTAAGGGTTGGACTTGTTGATCTTAAAGGTCTATTTCCAGCCTAAACAATTCTGTGGTTGGATGAACCTGATGGAAAGGTGAAAGGAAAATGAAGGCTGCTAAGGTCCAGCATGAGAGGACCTTGAGAATGCTTCCAGTCAAGGAGTGAAGCACATTAGATGGGAACAGAAGCACTCAGTGAACATCCACCCAGCTAAAGGCACTGCACACAGGTTGTCTTCTGCAAGAGCTGCAACCACACATCAACAGACAAAGTGGAGCACTGAGGACCTCCCTCCCCATTTTAATGCCTCTGCCCAGTCTGCAGAGGGGAAGACTAGGAGAAGGATCACAAGAGAAGTGCAAGGGCTGCTCCTGGGAGCTGCAGAACCACCAGAAGGATCCAGCTTTAAACAAAGTCCAAGAAGACAGTGAAGTCCATGCACTGCCTTGGGATGAAGCACAATTAGCTTGGACCAGGATGTTAGGCAGGGGCAATGCATTCTCACCTCATCACCCACAGCTTGCAGGCTGGAGCCCCTTCTCTAGCCTGAAGAGCTTCATTAAAGATGTCTTTGTCTTGGTGAGGAGAGGCTGAGAGCCCTGGGGGTGCTGAGTCTGCAGAGGAGAAGGCTGAGAGGGATCTGCTCAATGTCTCTCAAGAGCTGAGGGCTGGGGGGCAGGAAGGAAGGGACAGGGACAGCCTCTGCTCACTGTGCCCTGGGATAGGACCAGAGCCAATGGATGGAAACTGCAGCACAGGAGGTTCCACCGCAACACGAGGAAGAACTTCTTGACTGTGAGGGTCACAGAGCACTGGAAGAGGCTGCCCAGAGAAGTTGTGGAGTCTCCTTCCCTGGGGATTTCCAAGCCCTGTCTGGATGTGTTCCTGTGCGACCTGTGCTGGATTCCATGGTCCTGCTCTGGCAGGGGGGTTGGACTGGAAGAACTCCACAGGCCCCTTCCAACCTCTAACATCCTATGAAACACAAGTTTATATCTGGAGCCCATCACTTGCTTTTTGCCACCAAGGACATTTTGGTAGCTCTTCCAATCATTACTCTGGCTCACTGTTTGCTAGCCTTGTACTAACACCTTCCAAGTGAAGAACAGCACAGGCTGGTAGGAGGGTCATGCTCCTCCACTTCCAACCCACTGGCCAAACAAAGTGTTCTCCAGGAACAAGAGGAAAAATACATGCCCTAGATGGAGCACACAGGGAAATCCACCTTCCCAAGAGGAGGGCACATCTGCAGTCACACCATTTTGAAAGATGACCTCCATGGGCACCACTTCAGCATGCAACCAGCCTATTTTCACTGCCACTGAAGCTGCTGCAAGATCTGTGTCCTTCAGGGTAGGCAGGAGGACAGATGCAGTTCTGATGCCACCACCCCGAGGCTGCAGGCCCTGCCATCATTTCCAGGCCATTAGTTACATGCCCTCCTCTCCTGAAGGTTGCATAACCCCTCCAAGAACTTGGCTTATCAGTTCAACTTTGCACTCTCTGCAAACAGGGAAGCTGTTTGTCAGAGAGCTGTGCTGCTCTGCCAAAAGCCTCCCTGCCAGAATAGCCTCATAAACCTTTTATTGCAGGATCCCCAACCACTATGTTCAGTTTGGCTTCCCAGCCCCACCACCACCACCTCCTCCTCCAAGGAGACAAGGAGCAGTTGAACAGCACAGCACTGGTGAACCACAGCAGCACCAGGAAAGATCTTTCTGATTGTTGTACTAATGTAAAGCATTGGGACTGGATGATCTCCAGAGGTCCCCTTCCAACCCCTAACATCATTCTGTTATCTGGAGCTTTGGGATTTTTTTCTTCTCCTCTCCTCCTGCCAGAAAGGCCTGCAGAAAGCTGCAGTTGTGTTTTGCAACCACCCCAGCTATGCCAGGATGCAGACTCCAGGATGTTCAGAATAAAGACAGGCAGCTCCCTACTTCAGAGGAGAGGATTATTGCTCTTCAGAGCTCAAGTAGCAATCATAACGACTTGGCTCTGGAACCACCTCTGCTGCAAGACTGTTTGAACTCCCAAGTGGTGCAGCAGAAACTAGATCCATCCAGCCTAGGGGAGAGGCAGAGCAGGACTGGGTCAGGGAGAAGGTGACAGAGGGAAGTGTCAGCTAAGACAAGGCATGCAGGAGGGGAAAGGTACAGGCAGCCTCATCACAAAAACATACCAACAGCCAAGTTCTCAGCTGCATCACCCTCAGGGCAACAACCAGGACGGTTCCCAGCCCCAGCAGGCTGGCAAGGTGAAGACAAAAAGCGACCCAGTCTGGCAAAGGCTTTGATCAAGTAAGCTGGAAAGTGTAGCTAGACCCCAGCTGGCCCCAGAGCTCAGTCCTACAGTGGACACAGCACCCCCAGAGTTACCAGCAGCTCCCTCATGTGAAGCCCAGTGAAAGAGAACCACAGAGTGCCTATGGTAGGAAGAAAGCTTCAAGATCATCCAATCCAACCTTCAACCCAGCACTGCAAGGTCACCACTAAACCATGTCCCCAAGCACCAGGTCTACATCCCTTTTAAATACCTCCACAGGTATTGGAGGCTATGGCCACACATTTCTTGAACACCTCCAGGCATGGGGACTCCACCAGCTCCCTGGGCAGTCTGTTCCAATCCCTGACCACTCTTACAGCAAAGACATTTTTTCTCATCTCCAACCTAACCCTCCACTGGCACAATTTCAGGCCATTTCCTCTCCTATCACCTGACACTAGAGAGAAGAGACCAATCCCACCTCACTCCAACCTCCTTTTCAAGGAGTTGTAGAGCAATAAAGTTTCCCCTCAGCCTCCTCTTCTCCAGACTGAACAGAGCCCAGTTCCACCAGTTCAAACTCTTCTCTGTCCATCAGCTCACTGCAGGGCAGAAGGGACAGAGTCCTCATTGGTCCCCACCCACTGAAGAAGAGGCTTGACCCTGGTGACTCCTCAGCTTTACACTGAATATGATGTCCAGTTTAGGGTGCACCCCAACATCTGGCCAGAGGAGGGTTAGGTTGGAGATGAGGAATAATTTCTTTGCTGCAAGAGTGGTCAGGGATTGGCACGGGCTGCCCAGAGAGGTGGTGGAGTCCCCACCCCTGGAGGTGTTCAAGAAATGTGTGGCCATGGCACTTGTGGTCATGGTTTGATGGCCATGGTGGGGCTGGGTGATCTGGGAGGACTTTTCCACCCACAAAACCATTCTATGATCTGGCAGAGCCCTCATGTCAAGTTGCTGTGAAACCAGACCTTCCAGAGCAGGGAATAGTCTGTGCTGAAGCAAAGGGAAAAAGCAATAAACCAAACCAACCTCAAAACAAAACTCACTGACACAACAAACAAGAAAACAACCCCTCTAACCCCAAAACACCTTTTGTTTTTCTTTCCCCCTGAAGAAATACTAAAGCAGGCTCGAGTCAGGATGACAAAGAATCTTATCTGCAGCACATGCAGGGAACACTGGAGGGAAGGAGAGATAGGACACGACGCTGTGTCAGGCTAACACAAAGAACAAAGCCTGCACAGAAAGGCAGGGCAGCACATCACCAAGAAGAACCTCAACCCCACTTCCATCCCACAAGTCAATATGTGCTTGTTGAGTTCAGGAAGTGGGTTTTGCTGTTTCAAGAACACTTAATACCTGCTCACTGCAGCCCTGACAGAACACTGCGGCCTCCCCTCGGCCAAACACTCATTGTTTGTGTTGGACAGCAGAAGGTAACAGCCAACTTCTGCCTATCACTCAGGACCTCCCTCTGGTCAGCTGGAAGTAGCAGCAGGCTTCCAGCAAGGAGCTGCATGGCAAGATGCAGAGCTAGCAGGTGGTTTAGAGGGACTGTGGCAAGCTCAGCGAGGATCCAGGAGTGCTGCTTTGACAGAGGCTGAGCACAAGCCAGCAGTGGTGCTCAGGTGGCCAAGGAGGACAACAGCATCCTGGCCTGGATCAAAGCCAGTGTGGACAGCAGGAACAGGATTGTGCCCCTGTAGCCAAACCCTGGTGAGGCCACAGCATGAGCACTGTGTTCAGTTCTGGTTGCCACGGTATGAGAAAAAGACATTGAAGGCCTGGAGGGTGCTCAGAGAAGAGCAGAAAGGCCAAGGAGGACAACAGCATCCTGGCCTGAATCAAAGCCAATGTGGACAGCAGGAGCAAGGAAGTGATTGTGCCCCTGTAGGCAAACCCTGGTGAGGCCACAGCTTCAGCACTGTGTTCAGTTCAGTTGCCACAGTATGGGAAAAAGACACTGAGGGCCTGAAGGGTACTCAGAGAAGAGCAGAAAGGCTGAGGAAGGCTTTGGAGGGCATCATCCAAAGAGCAGCTGAGAGAGCTGGGGGGGGAGTTTAATCTGGAGAACAGAAGGCTGAGGGGAGACCTCATTGGTCTTCCTGAAAGGAGGTTAGAGTGAGGCTGGTATTGGTCTCTTCTCCCAAGTAACCAGTGATAGGATGAGAGGAAATGGCCTGAAACTGTGCCAGGGGAGGGTTAGCTGGAGACCAGGAACAATCTCTTTGCTGCAAGAGTGGTCAGGGATCGGAGCAGGCAGCCCAGGGAGGTGATGGAGTCACCATCTCTGGAGGTGCTCACAAAACATATGGGCATAGCACTTGTGGCCATGGTTTAGTGGTCATTGCAGTTGGGTTACAGCTGGACATGATCATCTTAAAGGTCTTTTCCAACCTTATGATTCTAAGTGGGGGTTATCCTTACCACAACACACAGGGGCAGAGGCTGGCAAGCTACAGCTACCACCTGAAAAACCAAAAAGGGAAAATGGGCCAACTTCTGCAGTGCTTTGGTGCAAACAACACAACACTTGTACATAAGAGTTCCTGGAGCAGATGGGAGGCAGGAAAGAGTCAGCACAGCACCAGGAGAGGAACACAAGAGGACAAAACAAATCAGTGGTGGTCAGTGACTTCAGGAAGGCAGACCTTGCTCTGAAGCTGCGGTATCCTTGAGGCAGTTCTGTTCACATCCTTTCTCCCAAGCTCAGGAGAGAAGTGAAGTCCTGCCCACCTCCGGAGGTGCCCATCCTGTCCCCAGTGTGTACCTGGGGACAGGCAGCCACGGGGCTGGAGTGCCACCTTCCGGCAAGTCACTGCCAGCGCTGCCTCCTCTCCCTGAGGCCGGGGAACAAGTGCACACCAGAACACACCTCCCCCTGCTGCTCCACAGCCACCACACTGTCCCCCTGCTGCTTCTCCTTTCCTGTGGCCTCACTTAGCTCATGAGATGCTTAGAAGAGAGAAGGGAAATGATGTGAAGATAACCAGCTGGGCCCTGGGGCAAGCAGAGGGGACAAGGGCTACAGCTGCTGTAGGGTGGCTGTGGGAGGATGCAGCCAGGCTCTTGTCAGTGATACCCAGCGACAGGCCGAGGGGCAATGGACAAACTTAATCACAGGAAAGTCCTTCTCAACATGAGAAAAAATTCTTTACTGTGAGGGTGCCGGAACCCTGGAGCAGGCTTCCCATAGAGGTTGTAGAGTCTCCTTCTCCAGAGATCTTCAAAACCTCCCCTGGATGTGTTCCTGTGTGACCTGCCCTAAGTGGTCCTGCTTTGCAGGGGGGCTGGATTTGCTGATCTCTGGAGGTTCCTTCTAAACCCTAGCATTCTGTAATTCTGTGCTCCAATATACAGTTCCCCAGATCTTCTGAGCAACGTGCTCTGGCTCAAGATCTGAGCATGTTCCAGAAACAAGCACAGTAGTCACCTGTTAGGCAACTCCAAATCACTCCAGAGGTCCAGCAGGACACACACAAAGGAGAAAAACTGACTGGTTTTTAGATGCTTGCTCTACCCCCTGGCACCTGCCACCTGGCTACACTCAGTGAGATGGTGCCTGAGGTTCTCCAGTATTTCTAAGATGGTCAAAAAACATAGAATCAAAGATTGGAAAAAACCTTCAAGGTCATCAGGTCCAACCATTAACTCAGCCCTGCCAGTTCACCACTAAATCATGGCCCTTAGCACCACTTCTAAATGGCTTTCAAACCCCTCCAGGGATGACTCCACCACTGCCCTGTGCAGCCTGGTCCAGGGCTTCCTTCTTTCAAGGAAAATATTCAGCCTAAACCTGCCCTGGAGCAACTTGAGACCATTTCCTCTTACCCTGTCACTTCTCATTAGGGAGAAGAGACCAACCCCCACCTGGCTCCAGCCTCCTTTTTCAGGGAGCTGCAGAGAGGCAGAAGGTCTCCCCTCAGCCTCCTTTTCCTCCAGGCTGAACAACCCCAGGCCCCTCAGCTGCTTCTCCCCAGCCCTGTTCTCTAGACCCTTCCCCAGCTTTGTTGCCCTTCTCTGGACATACTCCAGCCCCTCAGTGTCCTTGGAGTGAGAAGCCCAAACCTGAGCTGAGGATTTGATGTGTGGCTCACCATCTGAGTCTGGACAAAGGCAGCAGTGAGCTTCAGAGCTGACCTGGATGTGCTTCAAATGCTTCTTTCCATTCCAAGCCTGACACTGGATGTTAGGGGTTGGAAGGGACCTCTGGAGATCTTTGAGTCCACCACCTCCTACAATCCCACCTGAGTTTTAAACGTTCCATTTCCAACCCAATTCCCCTCTCCCATGACAGTCCCAGTGACCTCCATCCCTGGAGATATTCAAGGGAGGCTTGACAAGGCTCTGGGCAACTGATGTAGGTGAGGATGCCCCTGCTGACTGCAGAGGGGGTTAAGACTGCATGACCTATGGAAGTCCCCAGACCATTCTGTGAACTCCAGCTTTCCTCATGCAGACGCCAGCCCCACTAAAAGCTTTCCATAGCCTTCTACCAGTTTCTTTTTCAACTCATCCTGGAAAGTTTAACACAGGAACACATTCAGTTGAAAACAATTTCTTCTTCTGACCACCTGGTGCCTCACTTGCCTGGAGCTGTCTCTCAGGAGTCATCGTTCCCATTTCCTGCTCAAGTTTCATTAACCACCCTAAAAGAAAGGAGTGGGAAATAGCCATGTTGAAAAGGCAAAGATAAACTGCCCCATTATGCCCATCTGTGTGCCTACAGCGGAAGATGAACTATCACAGGCTTGTCCCAGTGTCACTCAGGCAGGTAGGGTGACACAGCACCTCTGTGTGCCCAGCTACAACACCCCCAGCACTGTCATCATCCTGTGGCTAAACATCTCTATGATGCTGCCTACACAAACCTGGGTTAGAGGAGGGCTACTGGCACAAGTATGTTATGCCAGCCTCTGAACAGAGCTGCTCTCCAATTCCAGCTCTTTGGGATCTGCATGGAAGACTTCACACTGTCAGCAGGACAGGAATCCCTGAAACTTCTGCCCCTGGCCCAAGCCAAGACCTACCATAAGCCATGGGATGGTTTCAGAGAACAAAGCACAGCCTGAAAAGCAATCCAAGAAATCATATCTAGCCCTTGTTTCAATCCAATCCCAGCATGGGACCTCTAAAGATCATCCAGTCCAACCCCCCTGCTCCAGCAGGGCACCCGCAGCAGCTTGCCCAGGGGCACAATGGCCAGTGGGGTTTGGAAGCTCTCCACACAAGGAGACTCCACAACCTCTCTGGGCAGCCTGCTCCAGGCCTCCAGCACCCTCACACCAAACAACTTTCTCCTCCCTTTCAGCTGGAACCTACTGGGTTTCAGTTTGTGCCCACTGCTGCTTGTCCTGTCACTGGGCACCACTGACAAGAGTCTAGAGACCCTTCAAGTAGCAAAACAGCTTTCTTGCTTCACCTTCTGCCTTCCTCTAGGCAGCACTACACAGTGGCATTAAAGCAAATCTTGTGGTCAAAAGGGAAAAGAGGCAAGGAAAACTCAAGGAAATAACATCCTGTGCTGAATGGGACCACGATAAGGCCACAAAGCTGGGGAAGGGTCTGAGAACAGGGCTGGGGAGGAGCAGCTGAGGGACCTGGGGGTGTTTTATCTGGATAAAAGGAAGCTGAGGGGAGACCTTCTGGCTCTCTGCAAATCCCTGAAAGGAGGCTGGAGCCAGGTGGGGGTTGGTCTCTTCTGTCCAGTAAGAAATGACAAGATGAGAGGAAATGGCCTCAAGTTACACCAAGGGAGGTTTAGGTTGGACATTAGAAAAAACTTCACTGAAAGGCTTCTAAAAGCCTGGCACAAGCTGCCTAGGGAGGTGGTTGAATCCCCATCCCTGCAGGCGTTTAAACAAAGCAGAGATGTGGTGCTGAGGGCCATGATTTAGCACCAGGATTGGTAGAGTTAGAAAATATCCATTGGACTCCATCATCTTGAAGTTTTTTTCCAACCAAAACCATTCTGTGAGTGTATGACTGGTATATACAAGATGAGAACATGCAGCAGGCAGGAGATACAGACCCCTGCACACAATCACAGAATTGTCAGGGTTGGAAGGGATCTCAAGGATCATCTAATTCCAACCCCTGCCACGGGCAGGGACACCTCACACTAGATCAGGTTGCTCAGAGCCCCATGTTAAATTATAGAGAACTCATCACAGTCAGAAAGAAGGAAGCAGAACAAGATCAGAGCTATATCAAGCTGAGGGCTTTTAAAGTTAACTCACTCAAAGAGCTGCCAAGAAGCAGTCTGGCAGATGACAAGAGATGTTTAAGGTCTTCTGCATAACTCCAGCTGGATGTAGACACCCAACAGAACTGGTGTTAACAAGAAACTGGATTCCCACAGCCATTCTCAGCCCTCCTACCAAGTCACACCCTGTGCAATGAGGGCAGACGTGGCCTGAGACCTTTCAGTTCATCTCTTCCACACTTTGGGTTTCAAAGCAGGACAGTCAGGGAACAGCAAAGTGATAAAGTCTGCAAGTTACTCCTGTGCCCTGCCCAGACTTCTGTCTTTAAAGAAGTGTGACACAGAAGAGGCCACTAGTGAGTACTGTGATACTTTCACAACCTTCTTCTCAGAGATGCAAGCTACAGTCCTGTTATACTAAACCAGAAAGTCCAGGAGGCATCTCCTTACTGGTAAGAGAAGGTCACTGGCTGTGCAGGCTGAACACAGACTAAGGAAAGGGGGGGGGGAAAAAAAAAAAAAAAAAAAAGCCATTTTCAATTCCATGTTTTGGATGCAAACCTGCACGACTTATTTCCCACCAAGCCTGGCAATTTCATTTTACTCCTGACTGAAACAGGGAAGCAGAAGGTTGCAGAAACCTCTAGGAGAAACAGCTTGGGAGAAATGTTGTGGTATTTCAGGCTTTTCACATCAGCTGGACCTGCTGTGGAATCACACACACACATTCCCATGCACTGACAGACAGGCTGAGGCTGCTGCAGCCGCATCCCTCCCTGATGCATGTCCTGGGGCCTCCCTTCTCCTTCTGCTGCCATTTGTTGGCTCCCACTGAGCTGACTGAGAAAAACAAATCCAAGATTAACCCCCAAAAGGGGCGGGGGGGGAAAGAAAAAAATGTTGAGTTTTTGGCCAGCTTCACTCCCTGATCACAGTACATTAGAAGTTGGAAGGGACCTCAAGAGATCATCCAGTCCAACCCCCCCTGCCAAAGCAGGGCAGCCCGAAGGGCTCCAGCCCCTGGGGTTGGGATGGCAGGATGACAGCAGCCCTGCTGAAGGCTTATGGACCTTGGGAGGTCTGAGTGGGCAGGGAGCAGCTGTCATGCAGACACATGGATCACACCTTAAAAAACCCAGGAACATCTAACACAAGGGGCAAGAGTAAATGACAGCTCAAATGGAGACTGAACCTGTTCTGCACTGCAAGGCAGCTAAGCAGCTGTGCCAATGAAGCATCCACACCCTGGGAGTAGCAGCCTTTAAGCATAGGGTGATACCATGCTGCTGGTTTGAGACCTTCAAGTTCCACCAGCTTCATTCAAGAAGCTGCAGAAAACACAGGGCTGAGTGTGGAAAGGTGGTCTGAGGGCCCTCAAGTCTGGAAGAACATCAGTGCTTCAAATTGCTGCCCACAAACAGCTGGGACTCACGTGATGAAGTCCAGAAAGCTTGCTAGGGGCTCATAGGCATGGTTCCTCATGTGACGGAACTCCACCACCATCTTCTCCTTCAGCTTGTCATCTATGACTGAGACAGTGAGTGGGGAGGCTTCATTGGCCAGGAAGTTCCCATAGTCTGTGCTCTGGAGGTGCAGTTTCAAGTCTGCGAAGAAAATGACAGAATCAGAGAATAATTAAAAAAAAAAAAAATCACAGCATTGTTTTGGTTGGAAAAGACCTTTATGATCATGGAATTGCATCTTGAACCCAGCACTGCCAGGGCACCACTAAATCATGGCCCTCAGCACCACATCTACACAGCTTTGAAACCTCTCCAGGGATGGGGACTCCACTACTACCCTGGGCAGCCTGGGACATTTCTCCTTTCGAGGAAGAAATTGTTCCTCTTGTCCAAGCCAAACCTCCCCTGGTGCAACTTGTGGTTATTTCCTCTTGTCACTTGGGAGAAGGGATCGACCCCATCTTGCTCCAACCTCCTTGCAGAGAGTTGTAGACAGTCAGAAGGTCTCCCCTTAACCTCATTTTCTCCAGATTAAACACCCCCACTCACCTCAGCTGCTCCTGACCAGACCTGTTCTCCAGCCCTTTCACCAGCTTTGTTATCCTATATTGGTCCCATTCAGCACAGGACCTTAAGGTTCTTCTCGTAGTGAGAGCTCCAAAATTGAATCCAGTACACAAGGTGCAGCCTCACCAGTGCTGAGTACAAGGGGACAACCAGTTCCTTGGTCCTGCTTGGCACACTATCACTGATCCAAGCCAGAAGGTTGGAGCACCTCTGCTACAGGGACAGGCTGAGGGAGCTGGAGGTGTTCAGCCTGGAGAGGAGACGACTCCAGGGGGACCTTAGAGCTGCCTTCTAATAGCTGAAGGGATCCTCCAGGAAGCCTGTAGAGGGACTTTTGCTGAGGGTGTCTAGAGCCAGGCCAAGGGGGAATGGTTTGAAGCTGAGGGAGAACAGGGTTAGACTGGAGCTGAGAAAGAAGTTCTTCAGTAGGAGGGTGGTGAGACTCTGGAATAGGCTGCCCAGGGAGGCTGTGGCTGCCTCCTCCCTGGGGATGTTGTTCAAGGCCAGGATAGATGAGGCCTTGAGCAGCTGAGTGTAGTTGAGAAGTGTCCCTGCCTATGGCATGGGGATTGGAGCAGATGATCTCTGAGGTCCCTTTCAACCTGAGCCATTCTATGACTCTCTGATGCTCTTGGCCTTACCTGCAACTCCACTCACTGTTTTGAGGCTGTCCCCTCACTCTCAGAACACTTGATGCTAGAGATGCAGCGATATGAAAAGTAGAGTTTGCTGCACAAACCCCTTCCAGGAGGTCAGAGCTGGATCCCACTCAGCCCACAGCCACACAACTCCACACTGTGTCTTGTAGCCTTTCCCTCTGAGCAAGCTCCCATGAGCTCCTTGGCTGGAGCATTTTGTCCTGCTGGAGGAGGCTGCCCCCTCCCAGCTCCGCAGCACAAGAGCCAGCACATCGTGGTGTTGCAACTGGAATAAGGGCCATGTTTATATAACACTTGGAATTGACTCCTACAGGGAAGGCCAGCCACAAACTGCAGGCACTGCACTCTTCTGAACCTCTCAGCAGCCAAGCAGGCAGAACAGGACGTATTTTCAAAACCTTGGACTAGATTTCTAAGCCCTGACTCAAGGCATCCCACAGTAGAGCAGAGCTTTTACAGGAGCCTGTCCTCCTGCAGCCACTGGGCCAGTCACCCAGCCTGGGACAAGGGCCTTTGGGAGTCTTTACACATCAGCTTCTCAGCGTGGAAGGGACTCATCCCGTGGTTTCACAAACACCCTGCCAGTAGAGCTGTCCCAGCAGCACTGTGACTTAGTAAGTGGATCCACTGCTGAGCAAGCCCCAGGCTCTCCAAAAGTTCAAGTCCCCATTTCCTAATGCAAGTTCAGACCGACCTGGAGCTGTCCTCTGGCACCAACCGCAGCAGCAGGGGCGGCCGCCAGAGATCCCACACGCTGCACGTCGATGAGGGGCTGCCTGCCCTGAGAGTCTCCTGCTGGGCCTCTGTCCCAGCTTCCTGCTGAAGAGGAGACCCCTGCCCCCAGAGCCAGCAGCTCCAGACGAGCTCCTTTGGGATGCTAACAGCAGCAGCCCAAGGCCTCAACTCAGTACCTGCTTCTGAGAGGTGCCCATGTTGGCATTTCCCCAAACACTCCATGCATTGAAAGCTGCAGAGGGAGCCAACATTTGGCCAGGGAGCACTTGGACTACCACAGCACTTTTATTCTCTCTCCTCCCCTACAAAAGCTAGCAAGTTATGGCCAGGTCACAGCTTGCAGAAGGACAGATTATTTCTGTTGAGTTTTCAAGTCAGGGAGCAATGGAGATGACTTACAAGTCACCTCCTTTCAACTCTCAGATCACCTCTCTGGTTTTATTGAAGATAAACACAAGACAAACACAACCAAAGCTTAATATCACACCTCAGCACTTCAGATGACATTTTCTTGAGGGACTTCAGATCCACAGTGGCAACAGGATCATCTCCTGCAAGTTTGCTTGGCCAGAACAAGAAATCGAGTCATTAGAATCAGAGAGTAGTTTGGGTTGGAAAGAACTTTAAAGGTCATCTAGTTCCAGCCCCCCTGCCATGGGCAGGGACACCTCCTACTAGACCATGTTGGTCAAGGCCTCATCCAGCCTGGCTTTGAACACTTCCAAGCTTGGAGGCTCCACAGCTTCTCTGGGCAACCCCATCCAGTGCCTCACCACCCTCACAGGCAGGAATTTCCACCTCGTGTCTCATCTAAATCCAGATTCTTCCAGTTTGAAGCCCTTACCCCTTGGCCTGTCAATCCATGCCTTTTTACAAAGTCCCTCTCCAGCTCCCCTGTAGGCCCCCTTCAAATACTGGAAGGCTGCTAGGTCTCCCTGGAACCTTCTCTTCTCCAGGCTGAGCAAGCCCAACTCTCTCAGCCTGGCCTCACAGCCAAGGGCTTCCAACCCTGCCAGCATTGCTGTGTCCTCCTCTGGCCCTGCTCCAATGGGTCCCTGTCTGTGCTGAGGACTCCAGAGCTGCCTCAGCACTGCGGGGGGGGGTCTCAGCAGAGGGGCAGAGTCCCCTCCCTGCCCCTGCTGCCCATGCTGCCGGGGATGCAGCCCAGCAGACAGGGCTGATTACTCAGTAGCCTTTCAGCCATCTGTTATTGACCAAAGCCTGTCCTGTAAGCCCTACTCAGACAGAGTGACCCAGGGTCCCAGCAGCTCGTACTTCCAACCCCTTCCTTCTTTCAGCATCCTCCTGTAACTGCATTGCAGAGCTGGGAATCAAGTTAAGGGCTCACGCACTCGCAGGCGAGGGCTGAGCCGTCTGCCGGTGCCTGCCGGAATTAGCGCTGACAGCTTCCGAGCCGAGCCGCCCTTTCCAAGCCATTAGCTGCTGTAACCCCAGCGTCCGGCTCCGAAGAGCGCGGGGCCACGGACGCAGGTACAAACATCAAAGCCTGCTTTGCCATCTCCCAGCCCCGAGAGAGCAAAGCAGCACCCACAACTGCCCTTGGAAGGCTGCAGTCCTTACTGCTTGGCTTGCTGCTGCTTGTAGCCACTTCAGACACTCTTCAAGCTGCTCTTAAACCTCACCCAAGCAGCACACAGAGACCTTTATCCCCTGCAGGTTGTAAGACCTCTCCTATGGTTGCACACCCCTAGCAGTGAGATGCCACCTTTCTGAGCTGGACACAAGCATCATTTTTCACCCCTTCTGCCTACAGTATCTCACCTGCAGCCCTTCAACTCTGTGTTTCAGATGCCCTCAGCACCAAACACCAGCCTGTGTTTCTAGCCCAGCTCTTCCTAGGGTTGAATCCACCTCCCTCAGAGCTTTAAACCCAGCGTGGTCAGGTGTTGCCTCCTTAGGAGCCCATCAGCTAAACAGCCCTCTCCTGATCTCTCCAAAAAGTGAAGTAACCCCTCTTAATCTGCTGCATCTCCAGCAAGCTTCACCCCTACACCTCCATTTTGCCCCTGCTTCTAGAAGCACAAAGTCAAGGCTGTGACCTCAGAAGTCCAGTAAACTAACAAGACATCAGCCAGCCCCTAGAGAAGCAAAAATCGCTCTGAAGCAAAGAGGAAGAGGGCAGGAAGCAGCTTCACACTGCAGGAGCTGACAGCAGAGGAAAAACAACCCCAAAGCACTGCCAGGCTGCCCAGAGCTCCTACCTGCCAGGAAACCCAGACACCAGCACCTCCTGATGAGGGGCAGGACCCAAACAAGGGCTGAAGCTGCACCAGTGATGAGAGGATGACCTCAGCTGCTGCTTGAAGTTTAGCTGGGAGAAGCCATGAAGCAGCTCTCTGCCTGCTAAATGAGGCCAGAACAAACAGCAGAGAGCCTCTGCTGAACCCTGCAGGAAGCCAGAGACCGCAGTGTTTGTTTGCTACCATGATTTAGAAAGCCATGGAAGTGCCACCTTTCTTCCAATGAATAATGTTTTCCTTGAGCTTGCTGTAACAGGACAGCTCATTAACCAGCCACACTCACTGGTGATACTGGAGGACACAGGACAAAGCCCCAGGATTAGCAGGACAGCATTTTGGCCATGTCTGTGTTGCTGCCCAAGCAGCCAGCAGTCACAGGACAGGAATGGTCTGTACCCTCCTCCCCAGGTCTCACTGCTGCCATACATCTGGACCAATGAAAGCTCCTGGGGAGAAAAGGGCACACATCTCTCAGCCCCAGCAAGGGTCAGCTCTTCACAAAGGGCTCCTAGGTATCAGGATTGGCTTGGATTCTACACCCACCAAGTTCAGACCGAACAGACTGCCCAGGGAGGTGGTGGAAGCCTCATCCCTGGAGGTTTTGAAGGCCAGGCTGGATGTGGCTCTGAGCAACCTGATCTAGTGTGAGGTGTCCCTGCCCATGACAGGGGGGTTGGAACTGCCTGAGCTTTGAGGTCCCTTCCAACCCTGACAATTCTATGATTATTCAAGTTCAAGATGGATCTAAGCATGGCCACACTTCAGGACCATTCCTTGCTTGGCTGTATAAAGGCATCATAGAACCGTCAAGGTTGGAAGAGACCTTTAAGATCTTGAGTCCAGCCAGAAACCCAGCACTGCCAGGGCACCACATCTACAGCACTCTGAAACCTCTCCAGGGACAGGAACTCCACCACTCCCTTGGGCAGCCTGGGCCAGGGCTTCCATCTTTTGAGGAGGAAATTGTTCCTCATGTCTAACCTAAACCTCTTCTGGAGCAACTTGAGGCTATTTCCTCTTGTCCTGTCACTTGTTCCTTGGGAGAGGAGACCAACCCCCACAGGCTCCAGCCTCCTTTCAGGGAGTTGTAGAGAGCCAGGTCGTCTCCCCCAAGCCTCCTTTTCTCCAGCCTGAACAACCCCAGTTCCCTCAGCTGCTCCTCACAAGGGTTGTGCTCCAGACCCTTCCCCGTGCTTTGCTGCCCTTCTCTGGACATGCTCCAGGACCTCAGTGTCCTCCTCAGAGCGAAGGGGACACAACTGAACCCAGGATCCAAGATGCAGCCTCACCAGTGCCCAGTACAGGGGTGCAATCCTTGCCCTACTCCTTCTGGCCACACCATTGCTGATCCAGGCCAGGATGCTGGTGGCCTTCTTGGCTACCTGGGCACATGCTGGCTCATCTTCAGCCTCTGTCAAACAACATTCCCAGGTCCTTTTCTGACAGGCAGTTTCCAGATACTCTGCCTTAAGCTTGGAGTGTTCATGGAGTTGATGTGACCCCAGAGCAGGACCTGGCACTTAGCTGGCTTGCACAGGAAAGGATCAGCCCTATTCCTCCCAAACCCAGGAGAACACATAGAGCTCACAGTGTTCTCCACCATGGACCAAGGTGCCAAAAGCACTCTTAAAAGTGGTCTGTAGCCCTGGAAGCAATGCAACTTCTCTACACTAGAGAGGACACAGTGTCCACGTAGTTAAGATGAAAATGAAGCCCAGCTCCAGCCTTTTGGGACCAAACAACAGGGTCACAGTGATAAGACAGAAACAAGAACTGCAGCACAGCTTCCTCCACTCTCCTCTCAGCAAAAAGATGCTGAGAACACTCTGTAACACCAGAAAGCAAAGGAGGCCTCTGGGGGAGAGAGAAAAAAGCATTCCTGGGACAATGAAAACAAAAGCAGACTGCACTCAGCAAAAGGCTGATGCACAGAGGACATGCTCCATAACATCTCATCTTGGTTTAATGGCCATGGAGGTATTTGGTTGATGGCTGTACTATGATCATAGAATCACAGAATTGTCAGGGCTGGAAGGGACCTCAAGGCTCAGCCAGTTCCAGCCCTCCTGCCATGGGCAGAGACACCTCACACTAGATCAGGTTGCTCAGGGTCACATCCAGGCTGGCCTTAAAAACCTCCAGGGATGGAGCTTTCACCACCTCCCTGGGCAACCTGTTCCAGTGTCTCACCACCCTCACAGGTAAGATCTTGGAGGCATTTTCCAGCTGTAAGAATTCTATGCTTCTGTGATCTATCTGTAGGACCAAGAGCCCACAGCTCTGCTCAGGCCTTTGCTGCAATGAGTCTAGCTCTCCTGTGGTTAAGCAAGGAGAAGATAGACACTGCTCACCCCACAGCAGGCACACTTCCTCACCCCACAGCAGCTCATCACCTGTCCTGTGTGTGGAGAAAGAGGAGAGAGGAGAAAGTAGGAGGGAACTCAGTGTCTTAACACTCTTCAGAGGTATTTTGCACAGCAAGGCTTGAGCAATTCACTCCTGAGGCTGCCTGTAAGCAACACTCCCCTTCTAGGCAGCAAAGGCTACAGAAAGCAACCCTTGAAATACTCTTCAGGACTCAAACCAAACCACCCAACCTGCCCAGCCTTGGTTTATTCAACACCATCCAGGCCTGTACCAAGAGCTTAGTGCTCACTATGTATTGCTACAGATGTGAATCTGACAGAACAGGGCTGTGGCATATGTGAGAATACCACTGGGCCAGACCACCATGCCCTCCACCTGGGCCAGGGTCTCACCACCCTCAGTGCCCAACATTTCTTCCTTCTCTTCATCTCCCTTTTTCAGCCCTTGGCCTGGCACAACAGACCCTGCTCAGAAGCCTGTTCCCAGCTTTCTTAGAGGCCCTCATGATGATAATAAACCTCTAACAGTCTACCACAGCTTTCAGGAGCTGGAGACAGCTCACCATCTTTCTGACAGCAGAAACCTGAGCAACTCATCAGTCTGGTTATCCAAGAGAGATTCAACTCCAGAACAGAAGCTGAGGGAAGCAGCTCCAAGTCCTTCACTGACATCTTGTGTCAGAAGAAGGAACTGGAGACAGCAAGTGCCCAAGCAATACCCAGCACTGGTGCACAGCACACAAGGACCTCTGGCTGAGGTTCAACCACAGCATCAGGATTTTTGGAGCTGAAAGCAAGGACTGAAAACATTGTTGATGAGAGTTTCATGGGAAAGGTTAAGCCAAAACAGCTCTCATGTCCTTCCCTCAGTTCCAGTCATGTTTTCCTGCTCCCTAAAGCCATCTCAGCAGTCTGCCTGACCACAGAGAGCCTCTTTGGCTCTCTTTCGGACTCAAGCAAGAGCTTGACCTGATCAGACAAGCAGAAATGACAGAGGATGCAGGCAGAAGAGCATGATCCCCTTCTACCAGCAGCATTAAGCTGTCAGCACAAGTCCTGAAGTCAATTCCTTCATGCTTCCAGACTGATCCAAGCACAGGAGAGGGAGCAGCAGTTTGGATATGGAAGCACAACATCCTCTAAGCAATGTTAATTCCAGTGAATAGCCAGGGCCAGCTCCAGAATAGCCTTGGTCCTTCAGGATTTCTCCATGGCCAAGGTGATTAACCACTCCAAGATCACTCCAGGACTGGGATTAGCTGCAGAGCCAGGCTCACACACAGGAGCCAGCAACAAAGACAAAACAGCAACAGTGGTGAAGAATCTGTGAGTCCTTTATGCCTGAATACTTATTTGGTTGCTAATAAACTTCTCACTGCCTGGATTTAGCTTAGACAAGCATCTGGGAGAACAAGAACGCACACTAAAGAGTCTGTGAAGCACAGAAAATAGGCACTGAAATAGGAAAATCAGAACCAAAGGGACAGAGAAAAACAGCCTGACCACAGACCAGTATCAGAGAACAGGAGCAAGGTTCCTTTGAAGGAAAATCCCTCCACAAAAGCACACTAGACAGAGGCAGAGAAAGCCAAGTAGAGGAGGAACGAGACTGGCAGTGAGCTTGGAACAGCCTTCAGGCTCTGAATGAAGCTTGAGAAGGAGCAGAGCAGCCACTGCCATCAGAGAGCTGTCAGGGACAGGACAGTAACGATACCAAAACAAACACAGGGCAACTCCAGATTGACTCATTCCAAACACAGAAAACACAGCTCCAAGGGAGAGCCAATTTTACACATCTTGGTTCAGAAGGCAAACAAGGGAGAAAGAGGAGAAGCTCCTAGTACAGAAAGTCTCCAAAGAGAAAGTTATCTGCTGTGAAGTTGATAAAGTGACAGTTTAGAGCATGCTGAAACTCCTGACTAGCAAAAAAAGAGCTGGAATACCTCTCACTGTCCTCTTCCAGGCCCTGGGTTCCACAGCAAGAACAACAGACACTACTGCAAGCAAAGAGCTGTAAGAAAGTCCAGCTAAAAAGGGGCTTTTGTTGAAGTAAAAACACCCTGGGTACAATTAAAGAGGAGGCTGAGGTGCATCACAGCACTCTGTTCCCATTCCCTTGTTTAAGCATTTGAGGGAGCAGCTCTGGGTAACTTGCATCCAGGGTTCAGCTGGTCAAGGATCACTCTAGATAGTCAAGATGAATTTCAATTGCTCAGCAATGATCATCTGATAAAACTGATGGTTCACTAGCATTTCTAGAAGAATGACCCAATAATTACAGCCCCACTGAACTAAATAATCAACATCTATGGATGTGTTTCTAGCCTATTTCCATAGAGACCTGAGTTTGATCTTTTGAGAGCTGTGATCCTGGGTTCTAGACACCAGCCACTGAAAACTGTTGGACTGACAGAGAGCTTAGCACTGATTAATCAGGATGATGAGGTGACCACAGGTGATGAGTATCACAACAGCAAAAACCTTTCCAGCTCTCCTTTGATTGAAGAAAAAAAGGCAATAGGTGGAAATCAAAATTAAGAGAACTCAAGATTACAGGCAATGGATAACTCAACAGGGCACTTATTAAGATCTGCCCTGGATTTTTTTCCCCTAGCATTCCTTCAGTAACAAGGACTTTTCCTAGACAGCCTGACAGCCTCAAAAACTGATCATGGGTGCCAGGGATTAAGTTAAATTACGCCAGTGATCTTACTTCTGGCCTCAAGAAGGCTTCCTGAGCTGCCTGCCATTAGGGAAGCGAAAGCAGAACTCGAGGCTCGTTGGCACAGCCTGACAAACCCTCCTGACTCCCAACAACTGCCAGACACGTACCACAGCTGTAAGGCCATCTCAAGAAAGCACTGAGAGCTCAAGCTTCCTTAAACCACCGTATCAGCTGCTGCCATCACACGGGAAACTGAGTCAGCTGAGCTCGGAGGGAGCAGCCGGTGGGAGGGGGAAGGGGCCCAAGGGCTTTGCTGTGCCAAAGGACGAAGAAGGGATAGAGCCGCCGCCGGCTGGTTTTCTTCCCACTGTCGCGCAGTCCCTCGCATCCCCACCAGCCCTTCATCCTCATCCCAGCCGAGCTTCCCCCCTCAGGCCTTTCCCTCAGCATGAAGGACGGGGGCGGCCGCCCTCTTCCGGAGACTCCCCCCACCACTCACCCTCCAGACTCTCGCACTGCACCAGGTTGACGTAGTCCCCTTGCCGGAGCACCCCAGCTTTAAAACCGCGTACCAAGCCTTCCAGGTAGCCGTTATCGACGTTAAAATAGAGCTCGGGGAAAGACGACATGGCGGCGGCGGCGGCGCAGAGCTGCACCCTCACGTGACCCGGCGCCTCACGTGACGCGGCGCGTGGGCCCGCCCCTTCCCGGCAGGCGTTGCGGGGCGGGAAAGCGCTGATTGGGGACGCGCTGAGGGGGGGAAAGCGCTGAGGGGGAACGCGCTGAGAGGGGAAGCGCTGAGGCGGGACGGCGGCGGCGGTCTGAGGGTCGTGTAGAGCAAGCAGCGGCCCCGCCACCGCTCTTCCCTGGGCCTTATGCCCCTTTCGTCCCCGGGGAGCAGCGTGAAGCTCTCCCTCGGTCCTGATCTCTTCATGGAATGATTCGGGTGGGAAGGGACTGTTAAAGCTCATCCAGTGGAACCCCGCTGCAGCCAGCAGGGACATCTGCAGCTAGAGCAGGTTCCCTCAGAGCCATGAACAACCCCAGGCATGGGGCAGCTCCCACCTCTCTGG
The DNA here is from genome assembly GCF_027791375.1 of Indicator indicator. Lineage (NCBI taxonomy): Eukaryota > Metazoa > Chordata > Aves > Piciformes > Indicatoridae > Indicator > Indicator indicator. The sequence continues at coordinate 20,967,392 of NC_072028.1, forward strand.
GTAGCCTGGGCCAGGCTCTCCCCACTCTCAGCGTCAAACATGTCTCAGAGAGCCACAGAATCAACCAGGTTGGAAGAGGCCTCCAAGATCATCAAGTCCAACCAATCACCCAACCCTAACCAATCAACTAAACCATGGCACCACATGCCTCAGTGCCTCCCTTCTCTCTCAATCTCCCTCTTTCAGTTCCAACCATCCCCCCTTGGCCTGGCACAAGTGGCCCTGCTCCAAACTGTCCCCAGCTTGCCGAGAGCCTCTTCCAGCACTGCAAGGCCACCAGAAGGTGTCCCTGGAGCCTTCTCCAGGCTGAACATCCCAACTCTCTCAGCCTGGCCCCATAGCAGAGGTTCTCCAGCCCTCTGATCATCTTTGTGTCCTCCCCCGGCCGTGCTCCAACAGGTCCTTGTCTGTGCTGAGGGCTCCAGAGCTGCCTCAGCACTGCAGGGGAAGTCTGAGCAGAGCACAGCAGAGGGGCAGAATCCCCTCCCTGCCCCTGCTGCCCACACTGCTGGGGATCAGCCCAGGACAGGCTGGGGCTGGGCTGGCAGTGCTCGGTGCCAACTGATCTCCAGCTTCGCGCCCCCAGCACCCTCAAGTCCTCCTCAGGCTGCTCTCCAGCCCTTCATCCCCAGCCTGAGTTGATACCAGGGGTTGCCTTGTTGAAGCTCATGAGGTTTACACAGGCCCATGTCTCCAGCTTGTCCAGGTCCCTCTGGATGGATTCCATCCCTCAGGAGCGTCAGCTGCAGCACTCAGCCTGGTGTCATCTGCAGGCTTGCTGAGGCTGCTCTTGATCCAGCTGTCTATATCACTGAAGATACTAAGCAGTATGGGTCCCAGTGCAGACCCCTGAGGGACACCACTTCTGTGGGCTGCCTCCACCCCACTCCACGTTTTACCCCCTCTATGGGTTAGTCATGGCAGAGGTAATGATCTGTGCTGGTTACATCCATACTGCAGGTACCCCTTGGGTCACTGGGGTCACACAGAATCAGAGAATTATCCAGGTAGGAAAAGACCTTCAAGATCATCAAGTCCAACCTATCACCCAACACCATCTAATCAGCTAAACGCTGGCACTAAGTGCCTCATCCAGGCTTATTTTAAACACTTCCAGGGATGGTGACTCCACCACCTCCACAGACAGCCCATCCCAAAGGCAGTCAACAGGGTCAGGTGTAAAGCATCTTGGACCACCATGACTGATACTGGCAGGGTGAGGAAACACTGGCCCGGATTGCCCAGAGTTGTGGTAGATGCCCCATCCCTTGAGCCATTCCAGGTCCGGTTGGACAAGGCTCTGAGCAATCTCCTTGCAGATGTCCCTGTTCACTGCACTGGGTCTGGACTCAACGGCCTTTAGAGTTCCCTTCCAACCCAAACTGATCTATGATTCTCTGTGATTCTCCTCCTCTACTCTGCTCTGCTGAGACTCCACCTGGAGCTCTGTGTCCAGTTCTGGAGCCTCTCTTACAGGAAGGCTCTGGAGGTGCTGGAAGATATCCAGAGAAGGGCCAGGAGGAGGAGCAGAGGGCTGGAGCTTCTCTGCTCTGAGGACAGCCTGAGAGAGTTGGGGTTGTGCAGGCTGGAGAGGAGAAGGCTCCCAGGAGACCTTCTGGTGGCCTTGCAGGATCTGAAGGGGGCTCCAAGAAAGCTGGGGAGGGAGTTTTGAGGGAGACAGGGAGTGATAGGACTGGGGGGGATGAAGCAAAAGTAGAAGTGGGGAGATTGAGATTGGATGTTAGGAAGAAATTCTTGCCCAGGAGGGTGGTGAGAGCCTGGCAGAGGTTGCCCAGGGAGGTGGTGGAAGCCTCCTGCCTGGAGGTTTTTGCAGCCAGGCTGGAGGTGGCTGTGAGCAACCTGCTGTGGTGTGAGGTGTCCCTGCCCATGGCAGGGGGGTTGGGTCTGACTGAGCCTTCAGCTCCCTTCCAACCCTGACAATTCTATGATTCTACAAGAACACAAGTGAAGCTCCCAGCACAACCAAAATGTCACCTCCTGAGCCCCCCACCCCTGCTGAGAGACCATTCATCCAACCAGGAAAGGCTCTGCAGGAGCTACTCTGAATAAAACTCCCTCTTTTTGACGTGGAGGTGCCCTGCACTCTTGTCTGTGTGGCTATGGTGCCCATCTGGGTGCAGGTACCCTCATCCTGCTGCTCTCCCTCTCCTCTGAGACCCCAAAGGGACAGACTGCACTATGCCAACTTGGCAAAGGCTTTTTGCTAAGGGCTGGTTTATTAGAGCTGCAGAGGAGGAGCTGGCACAGGTGGGCAATGAGCCAGTAGCCCCGTGGGGAGGGTCCTAGTTCTTGCCACAGGGGAAACTGGAGCTGATCTTCCTGCAGTAGCAAAAAGCATTGAAGAAGCGACAGTAGCAGGTGGCACAGGGGTCACAGCAGGGCACCTGCTGCCCGAGGCAGGACTCCAGCAGCCGGACACAGCGGCGGGGAGAGCGCTCCTCACGGCCTGCAGCTTGCAATTCTGTGGAGGAAGCCTGCTGGAGAGAGACAGGAGGAAGAGGAGGGAAAGGCTTGGTGCCGGACCTGTGTGCCAGCAGCAAAGAACTGCATGGGAGAAAGCCAGGAGCGGCTGCTGCAGCCTGCCCCAGCCAGCGGCTTAGAGCTCTGTCCTGCTGAACTCTGGGCTTGCTCTGTTGGACATCACCACTGAGCCCTCTGTGGGTGTCACTGCCTCGTCCACCATGTCTCAAGGCCTTTCTGCACTTTCAGGGCCATTCTGCCTCAGCTTTAGTGAAGACTACTATGCCCTCTGCCCAAACAGAGGCACTGGGGGGCAAGCCAAGCACGACACAGCACTACTTGGTGAGCTCCTGTCTTGCAGATCCTTCCTGGGCTGCACTTGTGGTTAATTAAATGGAGTGCAGGAGCACAGGCTTGGACTACCCTCCTCTGAATGCCACAGGTCCTTGTAGTTCTGGGCAGCCTCAGCTTGTCCCAGCCCTGCCTGCTCCCCAGCAGGTAACAAAGAGATGCTCCCTTCCTAGGCAGCACCATGCTGGGTTCCAAACTGTCCCCAGAACACAGAGAAGGCTGTTCCTGCTCTTTGGGTTAGGAAGGCTCAGGGAGCATTACCTGTGGTTCTGACACGCTGCCTCTCTGCACGAGGTCACCGTTGGCTTCTTGGACCTCCAGGGCCATCTGCTCAAGCCTGGGGAGAGCTCCTGCAGGATACAGAGAAGATTGACGAGAGGGCTACTGGGTGGGGGCTGCTCTGGTTCTGCTTCCCGTGGGCTCCCCTATTCCTTCAGGATGCACTGACCAGCAAGGCAAGAAGCTGCACTGCTTTAAGGGGATCCTCTGCATCTAACTCTGGGTGTTGTGTCCCCACTTCAATTTTGAGGCCCTAGGCATACTAGCAAGCAGCTGATGAGGGGCAGCAGGAGAGTGTGGGGGGCCCCCAGAACTCACCTTCTGGCTCTGCAGACGCCTCATGCTTGACCTTGCGTAGCAGGCTGGTATAGCGAGCTCTGTCCGCCCCCTCCAGCCCACCACCCACCTTCTGCAGGTGGCCACAGCTGAGGTCGGCACTGAGGACAGCCTGGATCCCCTGCAGCAGCCCACAGCACAGCAGCAGCACATTCAGCATGGTCCTGGGGGACAACCTGCACAGAGTGGGGATGGCCAGTTGCAGCGGCAGCCTGGCTCTGCCTCTGCCATCATCACCTCCTGAGCAGTGCCACAGCAGATGGCTGCCAGGCTGGGCTGTGTGCTCTTGGACTTGAGAGCCTTTTTTGGGCCACCATACAGCCTGGGAGCTTCACCTGGCCCCTCCAGAGCTAACACAGGTGCTGTGGTGCCATGGGGCACCCCAAGTGTGGGCACGTTCATGATCTCACCGTAGGAGAGGGGTGAGCAGCAGAGGGTGGATTGAGAGAATCACAGAATTGTTTTGGCTGGAAGAGAACCTGAAGATCAAGTCCAACCATTAGCCCAGCACTGCCAGGGCACCACTAAACCATGATCCTCAGCACCACATCTACACAGCTTTGAAACCCTTCCAGGAATGGGGACTCCACCACTGCGCAGCCTGGGGCAGGCCTTGACAACCCCTTTTGGGAAGAAATTGTTCCTCATGCCCAACCTAAACCTCCTCTGGTACAACTTGAGGATATTTCCTCTCATCCTATCATTTGTTTCTTAGGAGAAGAGACCAACCTCCACCTGGCTCCAACCTCCTTTCAGGGTGTTGTAGAGTGAGAAGGTCTCCCTTGAGCCTTCTTTTCCCCAGGCTGAACACCCCCAAGTCCCGCAGCTGCTCCTCCCTAGCCCTGTTCTCCAGACCCTTCTCTGGACATGCTCCAGCACCCCAAAGTCCTTCTTGGGAGTGAGTGGCCCAGCACCTCCCAACCCTGATGTGATGCCTTCCTCTCCAGCTCTGCTTTCTCCACATCCCTCAGCCCCTGAGCCATGTTTCCTGTCCCAGCCTCATGGGCAGGTTTGCACCACAGCTAGCAGGAGCTCAGGGAAGGGGCAGGAGTGACATTAGGTGGCTGAACCACAAGAGATCTTCTGCATGTCTCAGGTGGAACAGAAAAATCTGCCTGGAAGTCTCTGAGAAATGACAAACTGCTTTTCTACCACTGCTCCTGCAAGCAAACCTCAGGGTTTGGGCTCAGCAAACAGAGGGGCTTTGAGAAGATCGAGTGTGGGTGCAGAGACTGGTGGAGAGAGCAGGCACAGATGTGATTAAAGACCACAGCAAGGAGCTGAATGTCACAGCCAAGGCCCTTCCAGGGGGCTCCAGCCCCTCTGTGCCACCCAGTTCCCTGAAACCCCCTGCTGACACTCAGCTGCATGGCTTCTGTGCCACAAGCACTGGGATGCAAAACCTTCTCTGCCTGGGGCATGGACAGTGCTACCAGAAGATTCCCCCCTGAGCTGGGCCAGCCTGGGGATTTCACCTGCTACCAGTTTGCTTCCTCCTCCCTGCTCGTGGGAGGACCAAGGAGAAGGAGGAAGGCAAAGATGAAGCATGGTGAGGAGAAGACGATGAGGCTGGGCTTGGGTGGGCTCTGTGGGGAGGAGGACCACACCAGGGGAAGGGCTGGGCGAGCTGGTGCTGCAGAGCTGGGCTCTGGGGATCTGAAAGCTGTAAGAAATCCAGGGGGCCTCTTAGGGAGCAAAATTAAAAAGGCCAGGAAGGAGAGGAGGACCACACCAGGGGAAGGGCTGGACAAGCCAGTACTGCAGAGTTAGGCTCTGGGGGACCTGAAAGCTGTGAAAAATCCAGGGGGGCTCTTAGGGAGCAAAAGAAAGGGGGCGAGGACCACACCAGGGGAAAGGCTGGGCAAGCTGGTGTTGCAGAGTTGGGCTCTGGGGTCCAGAAACCTGTAAGAAATCCAAGGGGGCTCTTAGGAAGCAAAAGAAAAGGGGCCAGGAAGGGGACCCCCAATCGCTGCTGGCAGCTGAGTCCCAGAAAACCCCAGCACCTGCTGGCTTGGGGCTCCAGCAGCCCAGAGCCGTGCTGGCTCCTCCACACCTTCCCAGCCCCACAAACCCACCCAGCCCGGGAGAGACCCGTTCCACAGCCTGGGGAGCCCCAGGACCGTGGGTATCAACCCTCGGGCACCCCCGCCCGTTCCCGTTGAGCAGCACTGACCTCTCCCGAGTGGAGAGGGCGCCTGCCGCTCGCCGCTCCGCCGAGCCCGCCGGGAGCACCGCTGCCGCGCTCTGCCCCAGTGGCCTCCTCCCCACAGCCTCCCTGGGCTTTATAGCAGCTCTTTATTAATTAAGTGCTCCAGCCACATGACTCTGCTAACGAGCAGGTAGGTGGGCTGCTCTGGAACCGGCCTTTGTCTGCGCGGAGCGGCAGAGCGGGGAGGGAGGACTCCTGCCCTGCACCCCACACATCCGCGGGGAGGAACAAATCCCCACCGGCTCCAACCGATGTCCTGGGAGCCATCCCCACCACCCTCGCAGGCCTTGCACCTTTCCTCAGCAGCACCCAGGCTGCAGCCTGAGGGCATTTCATAAGGAACTTCTCCTGAGGGTGTCTAGGGACAGGACAAGGGGGGAACGGTTTGAAGCTGAGGGAGAGCAGGGTTAGACTGGAGTTGAGGAAGAAGTTCTTCAGTGTGAGGGTGGTGAGACTCTGGAATGAGTTGCCCAAGGGTGTTCAAGGCAAGGTTGGATGAGGCCTTGAGCAGCCAAAACTAGTAGAGAGGTGTCCCTGCCCATGGTGGGGAGCTTGGAGTAGAAGATCTCTGAGGTCCCTTCCAACCTGAGCCAAGCTGTGATTCTGTGACATCCAGTTCCTGACTAGAGAAGTCTCAGGGCTGCAGGCTGCTCACCAAACGCAGGCCAAGCTCTCCACTGGTTTTCAAAGGGAATGTTGCCCACCCATAGCTCTTGGTAGGCACCTAGCCAGAGCCTCCAGAAGTCCTCCAAATCCCGACCACTTGCCATCTCTGGATTCTTCAAGCTCCCACCTCTGCTAACTCCATCCTCTCATTCCTGTATCCATTAGAATCACAGGTTTGGGTGGGAAAGGTCATTCTGTCCAAACCCCACCTGCAACTAGAGCAGGTTGCTCACAGCCTCAAACAACCTCACCTGGAATGGTTCCAGCCATGGGGCATCTCCCACCTCTCTGGGCAGCCTGGGCCAGGCTCTCCCCACCCTCAGTGTCAAACATTTCTCCCTTCTCTCCACTCTCAATCTCCCTCTTTCACTTCAAACCATCACCCCTTGGCCTGGCACAACAGGCCCTGCTCCAAACTCTGTCCCCAGCTTTCTCAGAGTCTCTTTCACCACTGACAGCCCACCAGAAGGTGTCCCTGGAGCCTTTTCCAGACTGCCCAAGCCCAACTCTCTCAGCCTGGCCTCACAGCAGAGTGCTTGCAGCCCTGCCAGCATTGCTGTGACCTCCTCTGGCCCTGCTCCAACAGGTCCCTGTCTGTGCTGAGGACTCCAGAGCTGCCCCAGCACTGCAGGGGTGGGTCTCAGCAGCGTTGCCTGGGTGAAGACTCAAAAGGTGTCAGGGGCAGGTTTGGCAGCCCCTCTCTTTCTTTCCATTCTCAACCCCGAAGTCTGTGTGGGTGCTGAGTGCTCCATCCAGCTCCATTTCTCTGGCAGGAGCTTGCTCCTCCAGCCCCAGCCCAGGGGGGTCTCAGGTCCCCAAACCCAAGCTGCCCCCGGCTGATGGCAGCCCCAGCCCAGCTCATTAGGGGCTGTTTGCGTCCTGCCGGGAAGGCATTAGCGGGGCCGGGGGCGGCAGCGCTGAGAGCTTTTCAATCTGCGGCAGCTCCGCAGCTCCTAACGAGCTTAAATGAGGCGGCCGGGCGCCTCCCGGGCCGCTTCCAGGAAAAGATGGCTCACGGCGAGCGGGGCCGGGGCTCTGCCCGCAGCCCGGTGCTGCTGCAGGGCCGGGAGTGGGCGAAGGAGCGGTCGCTGGCACGGCAGGGACGGCCGGGAGCCGGGACAGCAGGCTGGCGGCTCGGCCCAGAACGGGACCCTCGGAAGACAAGCCAGGGCAGGGGGCTCGTCCTCCCTTCCTGGAAGCGTGCGGGCTGCTCATTTAGCTGGTTACCAGCACCGTTACCGCCAGCGCAGTCCCCGCCGCCCCGAGCGGCCACTCACGGGCAGCGCTGAGAGCCCACAGTGGGGCTGCCGGGGGCCATGCTGCCGAGAGGTGTGATGAGCGTCGTCCCGGCCTCAGCCCTTGGGGAGGACGATGAGTATCACCGGGCCTCAGCCCGAGAACAGGGGATGTGTCTGACGAGCATCCCCCAGTTCTCAGCTCCGGAGGCGGTGGGGGTAAGGGGGGGGCATGGGGGCAATGTGATGAGGCTCGACCTGGCCTCAGACCCAGGGAGGGAGCAATGACCATCACCCTGATCCCAGCTCCATGGGGATATAATGAGCATCACCCAGGCCTCACCTCTGGGGGTGTGTGATGAGCATCCCCGTGCTCAGCTCTGGGGTGTGTGATGAGCATCCCCCGTGCTCAGCTCTGGGGTGTGTGATGAGCATCCCCCGTGCTCAGCTCTGGGGTGTGTGATGAGCATCCCCCGTGCTCAGTTCTAGGGGTGTGTGATGAGCATCCCCCGTGCTCAGCTCTGGGGTGTGTGATGAGCATCCCCCGTGCTCAGTTCTGGGGTGTGTGATGAACATCCCTTGTGCTTAGCTCTGGGGGGTTGTGATGAGCATCCCCTGTGCTCAGTTCTGGGGTGTGTGATGAGCATCCCCCGTGCTCAGCTCTGGGGTGTGTGATGAACATCCCTTGTGCTTAGCTCTGGGGTGTGTGATGAGCATCCCCTGTTCTCAGCTCTGGGGTGTGTGATGAGCATCCCCCGTGCTCAGTTCTAGGGGTGTGTGATGAGCATCCCCCGTGCTCAGCTCTGGGGTGTGTGATGAGCATCCCCCGTGCTCAGTTCTGGGGTGTGTGATGAGCATCCCCTGTGCTCAGTTCTGGGGTGTGTGACGAGCATCCCCCGTGCTCAGTTCTGGGGTGTGTGATGAACATCCCTTGTGCTTAGCTCTGGGGGTTGTGATGAGCATCCCTTGTGCTCAGCTCTGGGGTGTGTGATGAGCATCCCCCGTGCTCAGCTCTGGGGTGTGTGATGAGCATCCCTTGTGCTCAGCTCTGGGGTGTGTGATGAGCATCCCTTGTGCTCAGCTCTGGGGTGTGTGACGAGCATCCCCCGTGCTCAGTTCTGGGGTGTGTGATGAACATCCCTTGTGCTTAGCTCTGGGGGTTGTGATGAGCATCCCTTGTGCTCAGCTCTGGGGTGTGTGATGAGCATCCCCTGTTCTCAGCTCTGGGGTGTGTGACGAGCATCCCCCGTGCTCAGCTCTGGGGTGTGTGATGAACATCCCTTGTGCTTAGCTCTGGGGGGTTGTGATGAGCATCCCCTGTTCTCAGCTCTGGGGGGTTGTGATGAGCATCCCCCGTGCTCAGCTCTGGGGTGTGTGATGAGCATCCCTTGTGCTTAGCTCTGGGGGGTTGTGATGAGCATCCCCCGTGCTCAGCTCTGGGGTGTGTGATGAACATCCCTTGTGCTCAGCTCTGGGGTGTGTGATGAGCATCCCCCGTGCTCAGCTCTGGGGTGTGTGATGAGCATCCCCCGTGCTCAGCTCTGGGGGTGTGTGATGAACATCCCCCCCCGAACTCAGCGCCGTGGGAGGTGGACCAGGGCCCCTTTAAGGAGCGCTACCGGAGCCGCCCTGACGTCACGGGGCGGGCACACCCGGGCACCCGCAGCCCCGGCGGCCCAGCTGCGCTGCCCCGGTGAGCGCAGCTCCAGCCCCGGGGGTACCGGGCCTGGGCTGCTGCGAGGGCTCGGGGAACGAGGGTGTGGGGGTGCCTCGGGGCCTGGGGTATCGGGGTGCCTCGGGGGCTTGGGTATTGGGGGCTGGAGGTGGAGGTGCCCAGGGTGCTGGAGACCTGGGGATGGGTTTATGGGGGTGACAGGGGCGCTGGCAGTAGAGATGAGGGTATTGGGGTCCTCAGGGTGCAGTGGAGCTGCGGGTTGGTGATATGGAGGTACCAAGGGTACTGGAGGGGGGTATGGGGATGGTCAGCATGCTGGAGACCTGGGGGTTGCTGGTATGGGGGTGCTCAGGTTGCTGGGGGTTGGAGGTTGGAGTATGGGGGTGACAAAGGTCCTGGAGAGCAGGAGGTAGGGGCATCGGGGTGCCCAAGATGCTGGGGAGTGGAGGTAGGAGTATTGGGGTGCCCAGGGTGCTGGGAATCTGGAGGTAGTGGTATCAGGATGCCCTTGGTGTGCTGGAAAAGTGGAGGTGGGGGTATGGGAGTATTTGGGGTGCTGGGGACTGAAGATGAGGATATTGGGATGCACAGGATGCTGGTGACCTGGATGTGTGGGTACTGGTGTATCCTAGGGTGCTGAGGCATGGAGGTGGGAATATTGGGATATCCAGGGTTCTGGGGACTGTAGGTAGGGGTACAGATGAGTGTCCAGGTCCTGGGATGCTGGAGAGTGGGAGGTGGGGTGTGAGGAGTGCCCAGGGGGTTTTGGTGTCAAGGGGCTGGGGACTCTGATGCCCTGGGGGTCCTGATGTCAAGGGGCTGGGGAGTTTGATGCCCTGGGGGTTATGGTGTCAGGGGGCTGGGGAGTTTGATGCCCTGGGGGTCCTGATGTCAAGGGGCTGGGGAGTTTGATGCCCTGGGGGTTATGGTGTCAGGGGGCTGGGGAGTTTGATGTCCTGGGGGTTATGGTGTCAGGGGGCTGGGGAGTTTGATGTCCTGGGGGTTATGGTGTCAAGGGGCTGGGGAGTTTGATGCCCTGGGGGTTATGGTGTCAAGGGGCTGGGGAGTTTGATGTCCTGAGGATCCTGGTGTCAGGGAGCTGGGGAATTTGATGCCCTGGGGGTCCTGGTGTCCGTGGTGCTGGGGGTGACCTGTGCTGACATGTGCCCCATGGCCCAGCAGCTCGCCCATCGCCCCCTGGCGGCGGCAGCATGGCAGGGCCCGCGGGCGGCGGTGAGGGGCAGATCGCGGGGCTGTACGACCTGGAGCGGACGCTGGGCAAGGGGCACTTCGCGGTGGTGAAGCTGGCACGCCACGTCTTCACCGGGCAGCAGGTGGCCGTCAAGGTGATCGACAAGAGCAAGCTGGCCGGGGAGGCGGCGGGGCAGCTGCTGCAGGAGGTGCGCTGCATGAAGCTGGTCCAGCACCCCAACGTGGTGCGGCTCTACGAGGTCATCGACACCCACACCAAGCTCTACCTCATCCTGGAGCTGGGTGACGGGGGGGACATGTTCGACCACATCATGCGGCACGAGGGGGGCCTGGCGGAGCCACGGGCCAAGGACTACTTCGCCCAGATTGTCCACGCCATCTCCTACTGCCACAAGCTGCACGTGGTGCACCGGGACCTCAAGCCCGAGAACGTGGTCTTCTTCCGGGAGCAGGGGGTGGTCAAGCTCACCGACTTCGGCTTCAGCAACCGCTTCCAGCCTGGCAAGATGCTCACCACCAGCTGCGGCTCACTGGCCTACTCGGCCCCCGAGATCCTGCTGGGGGAGGAGTACGATGCCCCTGCCGTCGGTAAGGCTGCTGGGGATGCCCCCCGCGGGCCTGCCTCCCTCCTGGCCTTTGCTGCTGCCTGGGCACTGCTTTGCTTTATCACCCACACCCTGGTGGCGCTGGGAGCAATACTATCCCTTGGGTGTTTGGCTTCCCCTGGTGGTCCTGCCTGCAGGGGTGGGCCCTGCACGCACCCCAGAGCAGTGGTTCTTGCCGAGGAGGAGGAAAGGCCCTAGCCTGCTGTGGGCCTGGTGTGACATCCGCTGGGGAGGGGCAGTGCCGGAAGGAAACCTGCTCGGGATGCTGCTCTTTGGGTGGAGGAGCTCCGAAAGCTTCCTCTGCTCCATCCCCACCCTGAATGCTGCTTCCTCTCGGTGGCTGCCAGCACCTTTCCTCCTCTGGGCCCAGGAGGAGCACCCCCGGGCTGCAGGGCACTGGGGAGACCATCCCTGGATGTAGGGAGACACTGAGAGGCTGTGCTGGGGCAGAGGGGATGTGGGAGGGAAGTGGGACCTGAGCCAGCTCTGCTGGGATTTGGGGCAGGAAGATTTGAGCAAAACAAATCAGGAGCCTTGAACAGAAAAAGCTGAGGGAACGGCGGCTGCAGGGCCTGGGAGGTGGTGGGAGGTGATCTGGTGGCTCTGCAAGGGGAAGTGAGGAGAGGAAGGAGCTGAAGGTATTAACAGAGAGCCCTGGGGCATGTTCAGCATCCTCAGCCAGCCCTTCTGCTGTGCTCTGGTCAGGAGGAGCAGGTGGAGGTCTGTCCCTGTCCCTCTGGCTGGTGCCCACTCCTTCGGTAGGGGCAGGAGGCTCTAGGCAGTAGGACTCCACCTGTGAGCATCTGGAGAGCCTGGATCACTGATGTGTCCCTGTTCCACCACTGTGGTGCCCTCCTCTGGCACAGCCCAGTGGCAGGATGGTTGTGGTGGGGTCTGTTTGGGAACTGGGAAGCTGGGCAGTGACAGGAAACAGTGCCATGGGTGGGTGGTCAAGCGGACAGAGCTTGTGGCTGGGCCTCCCTGCCCCTGCCTGGGAAAGGAGCTAAGACCTCAACTGATCTGCTCAAGTTGCTTGAGATGTGGGGATGGGGCCCCAGGGGTGGGGCTGTGGGAGTCATTCCCTCCAAGGAGCAATCCCAGTGAGCACTGGTCTGTGCTGGATCAGCAGTGGGAGCTGCTGGCATGGCCACCCCTGGGGAGCTGGGGCTCTCTCCTGGGTGCAGCCTGAACTGCTGCTGCTTCTTGCAGACATCTGGAGCCTGGGGGTCATCCTCTACATGCTGGTGTGTGGCTACCCCCCCTTCCAGGAGGCCAACGACAGCGAGACCCTCACCATGATCATGGACTGCCGCTACACTGTGCCCCCCCATGTGTCAGCTCAGTGTGCTAAGTAAGCAGCTCTGCCCCTGCCCCTGGGCACCACAGCTGGGTGCCCCAGCACTGGGTGCCTCAGTCCTGGGGGATGTCTGGGGGCTAGGGTGGGAAACAAGGGTGAGGCAGCTGAGGTTGGGAGCTGGGGAGGGAAAGAGGGATAAAGCTGCTGAGTTTGGGAGCAAGGGTGGGAAATGAGGGTAAAAGTTGAACTTGGGAGCCAGGCAGCTGAGTTTGGGAGCTGGGGTGGGAAACAGTAAAGCTGAGTTGGGAGCTGGGGTGGGAAATGAGGGTAAAGTTGAACTTGGGAGCCAGGGTGGGAAACACAGATAAAGCAGCTGAGTTTGGGAGCTGGGGTGGGAAACAGCACAGCTGAGTTTGGGAGCTGGGGTAGGAGACAAGGGTGAAGCTGCTGAGTTTGGGGTTCAGCCGCTGCTGTGGGACTGCACTGTCACCCCCTTCCCCCTGCAGTCTCATCTCCAGGATGCTGCAGCGGGACCCAAAGCAGCGAGCGTCGCTGGAGCAGATCGAGGGCCACGCCTGGCTGCAGGGGGTGGATCCATCCCCCGCCAGCCGCTGCCTGCTGCCCCTCACCTCCCACAAGCGTGTGTCGGAGGAGGAGCACGAAATCATCCTGCAGGCCATGACCTGCGGGAACATCGCGGACCGGGACACCATCCAGGAGTGAGTGGCAGGGCAGGCGCCGCGGGGGCTCCCTTTCAGCAGGTCCCCTGGGTGCTGACCTGGGTCCTTCGGTCCCCCCTCCGCAGGGCGCTGGAGGCCGATCGCTACAACCACATCACGGCCACCTACTTCCTGCTGGCCGAGAGGATGCTGCGGGAGAAGCAGGAGAAGCAGGGCCACCGCCTCAGCCTCGTCTACAACCTGGCCAAGGAGGTGCAGAGCAGGTGAGTGCCCCTCCTGCCGCCACCCATCCCACACCACCTCGGGTTCCCGGTGCAGGGTCTCGGCGGGGTCCTTGCCACAGCCCCGGCTGGGTACCGACACCTCCATCCCTCCCTGTTCTCAGGACCAACCTATCGGACACGTTCGGCCCCGTGGGCAGTGCCAGCGGCCTCCTGCCCTTCAAAGAGGCTCCAGGTGGCCTCGCGACAGGCTCCCGCCTGCCCCCTCTGCCCGCTGGAGTGGACGATGGCGGCCGGCAGCCCCCCCGGACCCTGCTTAAGGTACCTGCTGTTGACACCACCATCACCAAGAGCACCCCGGCCCTGCAGCAGATCTGCGAGGAGGAAGAGGAGGAGGAGGATGAGGAGGAAGGGCGGCCCAGCGCCATGGAGAGGAAGAGCAGCTCCCTGAACCAGGAGCAGATGAGAGCCTTCCTGTGCTCCCGCCCCCTGCCTGCCCGCGGGGACGGGTGGGGGCCAGGGGCCGAGCTGGGGGCCCAGGATGGGCGCCCAGGGGCTGCCTGGGCTGGCAAGGCAGTGAGTGGGGGCTGGGGTCCCACGGCGCTGCGGAGGAACGGAGCAGAGTCCCCAAGGAAGGAGGAGGAGGACACAGAGCCTGAGGGCTCCTCAGCACAGCCCCCCAGGGAGAGAGGAGCCATCCCAGCACCCCCAAGCACCTCTGCTGGGGTCTCCCAAGTGCTGGGGGCAGAGACGAGCCCCGCAGACAAGTGCCCAGGGCGGGGGGCAGCCACCAGCCCGGGCTGCCGGTCAGGGGGGAGCTTGGGGGGCACCGAGGGGAGCGTGGAGAACGTGATCAAGCTGGACCCTGGCAAGGCCAAGGGGAGCAGCCTGCGGGACAGGCTCCTGCAGTTCCCTCTCTGCGAGAAGGCTTTAGCCTTCCGAATGCGGCCGGGCTCCAAGGAGAGCCTCCTCTCCCTGGGGCAGTTCAACTGCTGCCACGTCATCTAACCCCGGGCAGGGGGCCCTGCAGGGTGCCCCCTCCCCTGCCTTCATTCTGCTTGTGACCTGCAGAGCAGTGCCCGTGGGGCTGGGGGGTGTGCACTGTGCCCCTGCTTTGCCACCTAAGGTGGTGGCCGCCCTGCTAACACCACCACCTCCTCCCTGGCAGCACTAACACCCACCCCAGGCACCCCCTGAGACAGGATGGCGCTGCCCGGGGTGGGGGGCAGGATGAGGTGGGCTTGGGGTCTGTCCCCACAGGCTGCTGTGGCTGCCAGAGCAGCTCTCTTGGCCCTGCCAGGGCTGGATGGGCCACGATGGATTTTTTTTTTTTTTAACTACTAGAACTACTTTTCTAAATAGTCTATTTTAATGTAATTCAACAGAGATTGCTATAAAAACCTCCCCTCCCTAGACCCCTCGCGGGTCTGGTGGCTCCCCCCAGCCCCACAGTGTGCACAGCCCCCAGGGCCTACAGTGGCCATGGGGCACTCACTTGTCTTGCCTGCAGCCCCCCAACCCCCATCCTCGCTGTGTTGTTCCCCCCCCTCCCGCCTCGGCTTGGGCCTGGCACAGCCCTGCCCTGAGGCTCTCCCTGGGGCTCCCCCCTCATTCCCCTTGCAAATCAGTTTCCTATTTATTCTCTCTTTGTTTTCTTGCTGGCAAGAAATGAAATGAGGGCTGCGGCCCCCCAGCTGCGGAGTGTGGAACGGACAGGAGCCACGGGGAAGCAAAGTTCATGGGGCCAATAAAAATCAGCTGTGGGTGATGTGGGGACCACGTCTCCTTGTGAAAGCCCCGGAAAGATCTCGGCACGGGGTGGGCAGGGGGGAGGTCGGCACCGCGGTGGCTGGTTTGGGGGCTGTGCTGCGGGGGTGGGGCACAGCCCTGCCACCAGGGCTGGTTTGGTGCTGCTTTGGGTGCTGCGAGCCACGGCCCCTGTGCCTCGGGGGCGAATGGGGACAGCCTGGGTGAGGGACCCAAAACGAAGCTCTTGGGGTGCACAGAAGGGAATAAGGATGCAGGTGAGGGAGCACCCACGGGTGCCAGGATTGCCCTGGGGTGCTGGGAACCGGGGCATCAGGATGCTTTTAGTGTGCTAGGGGAATGGATGATGGGGAGGATGGGGGAGTGGAGGAGAGGATGTGGGAGTGGAAGGGAGGATGCGGGAGTGACCACGGTGCCGACAGGGAGGGTATGAGGAGTTCGGGCTGCTGGTCATATGCCACCTTTAAGCCTCCCGCAATTTCCACCCAGTTCTGGATTCCTTCCCTCCAAGCTCTGCTGTGTCCCTCCCCTCCCTCTCCTTTCCCCACCCATCCCCTTTCTCTCCTTGCCTTTCTTCTCACCCCTCCTCTCCCCACCAACCCCCTGTCAGCACCCCTGCCTTGGGAGCTGCAGCACAGGAGGAGCTGCTCCTGCCCGTAGGCTCCTAAAGGATAAAGCCTTCGCCTGAACAGGGGCTTGAACCCTGGACCCTCAGATTAAAAGTCTGATGCTCTCCCAACTGAGCTATCCAGGCTCATGCCTGAGGGCCTGTGGGGGACACTCTGGACAGGCCATGAGGACCCCACTTGACTGCAGCACCCATGGGGACAACATGGGGGGAAAGGGAGGGCTTGCTTTGAGCTCTTCCACCCCCACACCACCCCAGCAAGGCCACCACAGCAGAAGGCATCCTCCCAGGGGGAGGAGCACCACCGAGATTCCTACCTGCCCAGGAGCCTCTTCCTTGGGCAAGGATGGCGTCACTGGGATGGGAGATGATGCAGGAGCATCAGGTTCATCTTCCTGGGGACAGCCAAAAGGCGGAATGAGGAGGAGGAGGAGAAGGAGGAAAACCCCAGCAGGCTGCAAAAAGAATAACTCAGTGGCAGCAGTGGGCTTTGAACTGGCACTTCCAGCACCCAGCACTGGCTCCTCAGCCTGCTCAGCCACACTGCTAGCATGCACCAGGCTCAGCTTCAAGGGTCTGGGGAAGATTAAAGAGGGGTCCTGAGATCCTCTGCTCCTTGGGGGCCCAGCCTGCCAGCCTGGCCTGGCTCAGGGGGGCATGGAAAAGATTAAAGCCAGCCCCAAATGCTGATGGAGATCCCAGTCCCTTAGAGAACCTCCTGGGGGGGGCTCTTCAAACACCTCCTGTGCACTAATAAGCTTCATTAAGAACAGAGGAGTGACCACGTGCCTCAGGAAAGCTGTGAAAGGGGAGATCAGAGCTTGGCACTGTAAGGCTGGGAGCTTAATTACCCTGATTAATTAGAGCCCACTGCTTTTAACCTGGATCCAGGGGTGTGACTCTGCTGCTGGTGCACCAAAAGACAGCCCTGTGGCACCCACAGAGCCCACGCCCAAGCTGCAGCAAGACCTGGGTGGGGACACCCAAGTGTCAGGGAAGAGCCCCAGGGTGGGGCCAGACAGAAGCCTTGGGGTGCAGTGAGAGGCCCCCAGGCCCCACAGGCAATCACTGGGTGGTTTCCAGACCCCTCAGGGAGGTGCCTGGAGGCTCCTGGGCCCCACAGAGAGGCGCCGTGAGTCTACCGAAGCCTTTAGGGAGGCCCTAGGCGGTCTCCCGAACTCACAGGCAGGCAGTCGGTGGTCCCTGGATCTCAGCAATAGATGCTGGCAGTGCCCCAGCACCTCAGGCCCCCAGACCCTGCAGAAGCACACAGGGGGGAGCCCCAGACCCCTCAGGAAGGCCCTGTGAGACCCTGAGACCCCCAGAGAAAGGCACACAGAGACCCCCAACCCCCTCAGGAGGCCCCCCCAGACCCCACAGGGAAGCACAAAAAGTCCTCTAACCGCTCAGGGAGGCGCCCCCCAAGGCCTCTGCACTCCGCAGAGGAGCACACAGAGACCCCTCAGGGAGGCCCTAGCAGGCCCCGCAGAGAGCCACACTGCGCTGCCCAAACCCCTTACAGGACCCGCAGGCCTCTCAGAGGCGGCTGCAGGGCGGACGGGTCCGCCCCGGCCCGGCGCGTCTTCACGCTCTTGCCTTCTAATACTTTTTGTCCCTCGGCGGCCGCCGTCAGCCCGGGGCGGGCAGAGGGAGGAGCTCCCGCCAGGTGAGGATCACGTGACGAGACACGCGTGTCTCGATTGGTTCGGGACCACGTGCTCGGTGCCATGGCGTCCGCGCCCAAGAGGCCGAAGGTAGCGGTGGGGGAGGCGGCGGGACAGGGGCCGGGGGGGCTCCAGGTGTTCCGGGGGCTGAGTGCTGAGCTCAGCGCCCAGGGATCCGAAGGGGCTGCCGGCCCTCGGTCAGAGCTCTGGGTGGGGGCCCCCACCGCTGCTCCCCGCTCGACTCCCCTCGTGTTTCACATCCGCAGGTGGCTGCCGGCAGCAGCGTCCGGGGGAAGGGCAGCGCCGATCCCATCCGCAGCTTCCTGGCGTGGTGCGGGCGGGCCGGGGTGGAGCTCAGCCCGAAGGTGAGGCAGAAGGGGTTAGGCTGGGCCGTGCCCCACGCCGCTGCTCACCTCACCGCGGCCCGGCTGTCCTCTCGCCCCAGGTCCGCCTGAGCAGGGAGGGCGCCGTGGCTGGGTACGGCCTGCTGGCCGCCGAGGAGCTGGAGGGTGGAGAGGTTCTGTTCACTGTGCCCCGCACAGCGCTGCTGTCCCAGCACACCAGCTCCATTCGGCACCTCCTGCAGGAAGGTGAGCGCCACCTCGGGCGGCAGCTCTGCTCTGGCAGCCCCAGCTTTCACCATAAACCGGTCTGGGATAAGCACTGGTTGATGCTCCTGCCGGGTGAGGACTGGGGCAGCGCGGTGGGGTCTATGGCAGCAGCTCACAGCATCATGAATAGAATCAGAGAACTGTTTTGGTTGGAAACGACCTTGAAAACCATTGAGACCAAACCTTAACCCAGCAGTGCCAGAGCACCACTGAACCATGGCCCTCAGCACCACATCTCCACAGCTTTGAAATCCCTTCAGAGACTCTGTCAGCTCCCTAGGCAGCCTGGGCAAGGCCTTGACAACCCTCAAGGGGAAAAAAATTGTTCATTATGTCCACCCTAAACCTCCCCTGGTACAATTTGAAGCTGTTTTCTCTTGTCCTATCTTGTTTCCTGGGAGAACAGACCAATCCCACCTCACCACAGCCTCCTCTCAGGGAGCTGTAGAGAGCAATGAGGTCTCCCCTCAGCTGCCCCTCCCCAGCCCTCTTCTCCAGACCCTTCCCCAGCTTTGTTGCCCTTCTCTGGACCTGCTCCAGCTCCTCAGTGTCCTTCTGGGAGTGAGGAACTCAGAACTGAACCCAGGACTTAAGCTGTCACCTCCCCAGTGCCCAGCCCAGGGGGATGATCTCTGCTTTACTGCTGGCCACACCCTTGCTGATCCAGGATTTCAGTCTTGGAGGAAAAGACCAAAATTTCATCTGAGCTTTTTTCTCTGTCATCTCTGGTTCCTCAGCCCAGGAGTCCCTGCAGAGCCAGTCTGGCTGGGTGCCCCTCCTGCTGGCCCTGCTCCACGAGTACACAGCCAGCAGCTCCTGGTGGCAGCCTTATTTCTCCCTCTGGCAGGACTTCAGAAGCTTGGATCACCCAATGTTCTGGTAAAGGGAAGCCAAGTGGGGCTGTGGGGTGGCTGAGTGCAGCTGCAGTCCAGGGGCTGCTGAGCCCTGCAGTGGTGGGGCTGGATGTGGTCCTGCTGGGTGGTCCAGCCCTCTGGTCTTGCCCTGCACTGGCAGTGACCTAAGGGCTCTTCTCAGGCACTGCACTTGGGGCTGGAGCTAGCTTCAGGCATAACCAGAGATGTTGAATCTGGAGAGCAGCAGGAAGCTCAGAGGTGGAAGGAGGAAGGAGTTTCTTGCCCCTTCTCCCTGGGGCAGGTGGAGATAAGGCTGCTCTGCCCTGCAACAGGCCTGAAGAAGAGCGAGCAAGGCTGCTGCAGGGCACAAGCATCCCAGAAGCTGTGGACAAGGACCTGGCCAACATCCAGCTGGAGTACAGCTCCATCATCCTGCCTTTCATGGCGTCCCACCCCGACCTCTTTGACCCCAAGGTGCACACCCTGGAGCTGTACAAGCAGCTGGTGGCCTTCGTCATGGCCTACAGGTGAGCAGGGAAGGCTTTGCTCTGACAAGGAGCAAGGGCAGAGCAGAAGGCTCAGAGGTTGTGTTCCTTAGAGGCTGCAGTGGCACAAGGTGAAGCTGACCCTGTGCTGCAGGTTGCACAACTGCCTTGTCTCAGCTTCCAGGAGCCTTTGGAGGAGGAGGATGAAGATGAAAAGGGCCCCAATCCCCCGATGATGGTACCTGTGGCAGATATTTTGAACCACATGGCCAACCACAATGCCAACCTGGAATATACTCCTGTGAGTGCAAGGCAGCTGTGCCAGGCAGCAGCAGGGTCTGGTTCCTCCCTGCTCAGAGTGGTGGCAGGGCAAGGCTGGCTCTAACCCCTGCCAGGGCAGTGAGTTGGGCCTGGCTCTTGTCACTGCAAAGCTGCTCTGCTGTGCCTGGCTTTAGGCAGGAGGAGCTTAGGGGCACCTCAGCCCACATGTGTCTGGGCGCTGGCATCGCCACAGCTCTAAGCACCTCTCTTGCTCGCAGCAATGCTTGCAGATGGTTAGCACCCAGCCCATCAGCAAAGGCCAAGAGATCTTCAACACCTATGGGCAGATGGCCAACTGGCAGCTCCTGCACATGTATGGCTTTGCAGAGCCCTACCCTGGCAACACCAACGACACAGCTGACATCCAGATGGTGACGCTGCGCAGGGCAGCGCTGCAGCGTGAGTGGCACCCAGGGCAGCCTGGGCATGGCTGGCAGCACAGAGCCACCCTGGGGTGGGGGGAAGGGACCTCCAAAGCTCATCCAGTCCAACCTCCTCACAGTGACAGACAGCTGCAGCTAGAGCAGGTTGCTCACAGCCCCAAACAGCCTCAGCTGCAATGGTTCCAGCCAGGGGGCAGCTCCCACCTCTCTGGGCAGCCTGGGCCAGGCTCTCCCCACCCTCAGGGTCAAACATTTCTCCCTTCTCTCCACTCTCAATCTCCCTCTTTCACTTCAAACCATCACCCCTTGGCCTGGCACAAGTGGCCCTGCTCCCAAGTCTGTCCCCAGCTTTCTTAGAGGCCCTTTCAGCACTGAGAGGCCATCAGGAGGTCTCTCTCCCTGGAGCTTTCTCCAGCTCTCACTTTTGTCCAATGGTGATGTAAGGAAATGGGGATCAAGGGCAAGAGGGGCACCAAGCCTGTTCCACAGCATTACAGGTCCTGGGGCTCCTCCCAGGCCCCTTCTCCATGCATAGCCACCCCCCCTGCACTGCACTTCCAGCAGTGCTTGCAGCTCTGCTTGTCTCCCATCCAGGTGCCAAGAGTGAAGCAGAGCAGCAGCTGGTCAGAGAGCAGTGGGACTTCCTGTGCCAGCTGGAGATGGTGGGGGAGGAAGGGGCCTTTGTGCTTGGCTGGGATGAGGTGTTGACAGAGGAAGAGCTGTCCATGACCCTCAAGGTAAGCACTGCCACGTGGAAGGGCTCTACCATGAAGTGCACTGACCCAGAGCAGCCTGTCAAGAGGTTCAGCCAAGGAAGGCTGAACAAGCTGACAAGCAGAGGAAGGCATTTTGGCACTCCCAGGCCTGGGGCTGCCCATCCCCCAGGCTTCAGGAACTGCTCCTGTCTTCCTCTCCTGAACTAACCACCTACTTGTACTTTTGGGAACTGGCTTTGAATGGCTCTGTGGCTCCTGCTGGTCTAGAGAGCAGCTGCAGCATGGCAGGCAGCAGCCCAAGCTGTCCTTTAAGCCTGTTCCCAACACCCAGCTTTGCTTGTGTTCACCACAGGTCCCCTCTGGTACCTAAGGCAGCTTTACCCTGGCCCTTAGTGCCATTGAGGAGGAATTCCTGAGCTCCACAGTCTCCTGCAGAGCAGAAGGCCTGATATTGTGACCAGCTCTGGGCTCCCCAGCTGCAGAGGGACAGGGATCTGCTGGAGAGAGTCCAAGGGAGGCCTCCAAGGCTGCTGAAGGGACTGCAGCACTGCCTGGGGAGGAGAGGCTGAGAGCCCTGGGGGTGCTGAGTCTGCAGAGGAGAAGGCTGAGAGGGATCTGCTCAATGTCTATCCAGAGCTGAGGGCTGGGGGGCAGGAAGGAAGGGACAGGGACAGCCTCTGCTCACTGTGCCCTGGCATAGCACAAGAGGCAATGGATGGAAACTGCAGCACAGGAGGTTCCACCTCAGCAGGAGGAGGAACTTCTGCACTGGGAGGGGGACAGAGCCCTGGAGCAGGCTGCCCAGAGAGGTTGTGGAGTCTCCTGCTCTGGAGCCTTTCCAGCCCTGGCTGGATGTGTTTCTGTGTGACCTGTGCTGCATTCTCTGTCCTGCTCTGGCAGGGGGTTGGACTGGAAGAGCTTTGGAGGTCCCTTCCAACCCCTAACATCCTGTGAGCTTGTGATGCACTCACTGCCAGGGACTTGTCTCTCTGCCTGGGTCCTTGCAGGTGCTCTGCATGTCAGCAGAAGAATTCCAGGAGTACAAAGAACAGGAGGGTTGGGAGGATGACAGTGAGGAAGAGGAGAACTCCACCCTTTCCAACGAGGCTCTCTCCAGACTGAAAGCCCCTTGCAAGAAGCTGCTCTATGACAGTGTGCTGCTGACTCTGGAGTCCTACAGGTCAGACTTGAAGGCAGAGCAGGAGCTGCTGGATAAGAAGGAGGCCTTTGAGCAGCTGAGTCGGAGGGAGCAGCAGGCTCTGCACGTGCGTTATGGCCAGAAGAGGATCTTGCACCAGCTCCTGGAGCTGCTGGCTTAGAAACTGGCAGGGAACTGCCTGCAGCTGCTCAGGAAGGGAAGGTCACCTTTGGCCATCTCCCCTACAGCAGCAAGGTCAAAGGTGGCTCCCACTTTACCCTCATGGCAGCTGACTTTTTAGCTACCTCCACGTCAACAAAGCTGTGCCACAGCACAGAAGTGGCTTTGGGTGGCCTTACCTTACTGGGAGAGCTCTGAAGCACAACTCCCACACCTCCTTTAGGACTGAAGAGACCCCACAGCTCCCAGCTGGGGGAAGGCAGACATGCAGTGTCAGCACAGCAAGGGGGTTCCCTCATTCAGCATCAGCAACTGAAGGCAAGAGCTGCTCCTTGGCCAGATGAAGAGGGCAGAAACCCAGGGGGTAGCACTCAGAGGTTCAGAGTGGCAGGTGGAGATGCCAGGACTAAACTCTTCACTTCCACTCAGCTGATAGTGGGCATTTGAAGAGTCTAAGCCCATCCCCTCTGGTCTTTCTGGGGGCTCAGCAGAGGGAGGTGTTCCTTTCACCTCCAGAAAGTGTTTCTGCACAGACTTGAGACCCCTCTCAAAGCTCAGCAGCTGCTGGAGTCTCCACAGTGGATCCCCAAATCCAGCTGGCAGAGTTCTCCCCTGAACTAAGGTCTTGCCCTGCATTATGTTTAGCCCTGGTCCTGTTTTTTCCCTCAGCAGTTTCTGCATGCCAGGCAGGAGGGCTGCAGGCCAAGCTCTGCTCAATAAAGCTGAATGTTCCTCACCCAGCCAGTGGAATCTACTTCAGCAAGGAGCAAAGCCTCATGTGGGAGGGGGGATCTCTGCTGCTCCTGCAGTTTGAAGTGTTGCAAACTAGAACAGCTCAGGCTCCCCTGTTGTAGGTGAAGGTCAAGTACAGCCCTGCCTGCACTGTTGGGACCAGGGTGGTTTGACAGGACCTAAGGGTTGATGGTTTTGAACCTCTTTTCACAGCGGTGCCATGCAGTGGCTGTTCAGAGTCCAGCCTGCCATCCTGGTGCTTCTCTCCCTACAGCAGAGCAGATTTCAAAGTGTTATTAGCATCTTGGCCAAGTCTTGTCCACCTGCAAGCCCTTCTGAAAGCCTCAAGGGAAGCAGCCATGGAGAGCAGTGTTAGTACAGACCCAGATTTTGGAGCTCTGAGTCATGAGGAGCTGAGTGTGGTTTGCTGGAGTTAAAACAGCAGAAAGAAGTCCCCATGGCAGCTGGGATAGAATAAAAGCTGCTTGCTGATGATTCCCTGCATCCTAACTCAGTGCAGGAGGAAGATCAAGCTGGAGCTGTCACACCAGAGCCAAGCAATTCCAGCTTCACAAGGCTCAGTTTCAACACATGAAATGCCAGGGAATTGAAGAAGCTGACAGGAGATGACTCCTTGGCACAGAGGTGACTGAAAAACATTGTTTAGGAGAACAGGGGACAGAGAGAGTTCCCTTGGAGCTGCAGCCTGCTAGCAGAGTGGCCTCAGTGGGCCCCTGGAGGTGGTTTTTGCTCCCTGCAGCAAAAGCACAGCCAGGGCCACCATCCTTTAAGCCCCAGCAGGACATCCTGACCTCTCCACCCACACAAGAGCAGTCAATTAGCTTGAAGGTGTAAAGCTACCTAAGAAAGCAAGCAGTGAAGCTGCATTTCCTCCTCTCTGCTCTGCTGCAGGGCTCAAGCTAAAGGATTTTGCAGTATTGCCACCACTGAAGCCACCTGCCCTAATTACAGCCAGCAGCCTCCCACAGATCTCTCTGCCAAAGGGATTGGCACAGCAGGCTGCACTTAAAAGACATTGGAAGTGAAGCTGGTTCTTGCTTGATTCTCCTTCCTAGTGCAGCACAGCACTGGCAGAGCCAAACTCTGCTGCTGAACTCACACACAGAATGTTAGGAGTTGGAAAGGACCTCACCCACTGCCAGGGGATGGGAGTCCAGGACAAGGTCAGCCTGGGAGGAACAAAGGGAAAAACCAAAGCTCAGAGAGAGGAGGAGGAGAAGGCAGGGCCCAGGAGGAGGCAGAGCAGTGCCTGCTGCACTGACAGTGCTGGAAAGCAGCTCAGGACCTTCTTCACAGAGCACAGAACGTTAGGGGTGGGAAGGGACCTCTAGAGCTCACCCAGCCCAACCACCATGCCAGAGCAGCATCACCCAGGGCAGGGCACACAGAACACATCCAGGGAGGGTTGGAAGCTCTCCAGAGCAGGAGACTCCACAACCTCTCTGGGCAGCCTGCTCCAGGCTCTGGCACCCTCACAGGGACAAAGTTTTCCCTTCTGTTCCCCTGGCACCTCCTCTGCTCCAGCTTGCCCCCAGTGCCCCTTGTGCTGTCCTTGGCCATCCCTGAGCAGAGCCTGGCTCCAGCCCTGCACATCTTTATCCCCAGCCATGAGGGCAGCCCTCATGCTCCCAGCTCCAAGCCCCAGCACCCTCAGCCTGGCCTCACAGGAGATGTTCCACTGCCTGCAGCAGCTCTGGGGCTCTGTGCTGGACTCTTTCAAACAGCTTCCTGAGGTCCTTCTTGAACTGAGAGGCCCAGAACTGAATACAGTATTCCAGATGCAGCCTCACCAGGGCAGAGTAGAGGAGGAGGAGAACATCTCTTGACCTCACCATATCCCAGATACTTCCTGTCCTTTCCTCCTGCACCTGAAAGCAAAGCCCTCTCTAACTGCTCCCTTCTGCCAAACCAACTCATTTCCAACAGGCAGTGGCAAAAGGGCAGGTTTGGGATGGGTGGAACTCTTCAGAAGAGAGTTGAGAAGGCAAACTGTGGGCAGGCAGGATGGAGCTGGAGAGAAGAAGCAGAGTGGCAGGTGCTGCATGTCATGACTTTAATGTGTTAACTACAGTATGCATACATACAAGAAGTGGGAGAACTAAAAGGCCAAGAACTAGAAAGGCTACAAAATACAACACATGGACCAATACTTTACCAAAAAAAAAAAAAAAAAAGCAAAACCCCAAAAAACCCCAAAAAACATTCAAAATCTTTACAAAAACGGGGGCTGTATTGGTCCTTTGGGTTTATTTATCTTTCTTGTTGGGTTTGGTTTATTATTTTTTTCCTTCTTTTTTTTTTTTTTCTTTTCCCCCTCTCTTAAATATTTTTTTTTTGTTTTTTTTTTTTTTTTTTTTACAAATTTATACTATGTGGTCATAAGGTGAAGGGGAGGAGTTGGGAAAGGCTCTAAATTTAAACCCCTCACCCCTCTCCCTGTATACCTTCCAAAATTTACAAGTGTCCAAAAAAAACCAAAAACCCCAAAATACCCCTTCCTCCCCCCACAAAAAAATAATCTGAGGCCTGGTCTCTGCTTTCTTCCCTAAAACTGAACTGACCCTCTCCCAAAGGGCCTGAGGTGTATCTGCTCCAACAGCAAGATGGCTTCTCTCTGCCTGCTGCTCAGCATATGATGAGGAGAGGGGAAGGAGAGGGGGAGAACAAAAGAAAAAAAAAAAAAAAGCAGCAATGCTGAACCTCAACCTCTTCCACCTCACCTCTTTCCTGTACTCCACAGTATTCCCCCACCTTGGGTTGGATTTAAAGGTGTCCTCTCCCTCTCTTCCCCCCCTCAAACACCATCTCCACATGAAAGAAAAAAATAAGTTACATCATAGGAAAACTTGGCTTTGCAGTATTTCTTTGGGAGTCTGGGAATGTTGGGACAAGGAGGGTTGCCCCAGACAAGTGCTTGGCATCAGCAGCTGCCCCCTTTTTATTATCCCAAGCTGGACAGAGGCACCACTTCCCCCACCTGCCTTTTTTGTTTCCATTTTTTCTCTTTTTTTTTTTCTTTACACAATTTGCACAAACCCAAAAGTCCAGACAAGAAAAAAAAAATAAAAGAAAGAAAGAAAAAAAAAAGTTTCCTGTTTCCTTGTATTTACAACTTGTTTAAAATGATATTCACAGCATCTTCTGAATTTTGGCCAAAGTCAAAAAGAAAAAAAGAGAAAGAAAAAAACCCAACCAAACCCCCTCCTTCCTCCCCTTCACCCTCCCCCAAAACTGTTTCTCAACCTTTGGAACGTGCCAGCGTTAAGACTTTCACCCAGGGTCTGTTGTGTCTGCTCCATTTGAGGGGGCTGGGAAGATCAGGAGGAGCCTTACAGAGTCTTCTGTCAGTTGGTGGGATGAGGACCTCCTCCAACAGCTTTGCAGCTTCATCTAACTGGCACCAGTCCCTTCCATGACTTGCTGGGCCTGCTTCTGCCCCATGCAGCACTGTGCAACTGACTGGAACAACCTGGGCACAGAAGCAAAAGCAGGGTTAGGGGTGTGGAATGCATCATAGAATCAGAGAATTGTCAGGGTTGGAAGGGAGCTCAAGGCTCAGCCAGCTCCAACCCCCTGCCATGGGCAGGGACACCTCACACCACAGCAGGTTGCTCACAGCCACCTCCAGCCTGGCTGCAAAAACCTCCAGGCAGGAGGCTTCCACCACCTCCCTGGGCAACCTCTGCCAGGCTCTCACCACCCTCCTGGGCAAGAATTTCTTCCTCACATCCAATCTCAGTCTCCCCACTTCTACTTTTGCTCCATCCCCCCCAGTCCTATCACTCCCTCACACCCTCTAAAGTCCCTCCCCAGCTTTCTTGGAGCCCCCTTCAGATCCTGCAAGGCCACCAGAAGGTCTCCTGGGAGCCTTCTCCTCTCCAGCCTGCACAACCCCAACTCTCTCAGGCTCTTCTCAGAGCAGAGCAGCTCCAGCCCTCTGCTCCTCCTCCTGGCCCTTCTCTGGACAGCTTCCAGCCCCTCCAGAGCCTTCCTGGAACAGAGGCTCCAGAACTGGACCGAGAGCTCCAGGTGTGGTCTGAGCAGAGTGGAGCAGAGGGGCAGAATCCCCTCCCTGGCCCTGCTGGCCACACTTCCCTTGATACAGCCCAGGATGTGATTGGGTTTCCAAGCTGCAAGTGCTGACTGCTGGCTGATGTTGAGCTTCTCATCCCCCAGCACCCCAAATCCTTTTCTTTCACAAAAGCACCAAAGCCACTCAGGGTACACCTTGTGCCCTGCTTCAGAGGTGGTGTGGGAGTGATTTTTCTTTCTGGTGTTGAAGCTGTACTCACTTCTCAATCTCTGGAGCACAGTGAACGAATTCATGGTTCCAGAACTTAAAAGCTGGATTTTTGATCAGCTCAATGAAAGTAATGAGGAGACCCCAGGGATGAGGCCTATTTACAATCAATCGTTCCAAGAGAACCCTGAAATCCACAAATAAAAGGAAAGTTAGAGATCAAAAAAGAGCCAAAACCATGCAGAGAGGCAGGAACGGTGGAGGGTTGAAGGCTTAGAGAATCACAGAATGGTCCAGGCTGGAAGGGACCTCCAAAGCTCATCCATACCAACCCCCCCCCCACCTCTGCAGTCAGCAGGGACATCCCCAACTACATCAGGCTGCCCAGGGCCTCATCAAGCCTCACCTGAAATACCTTCAGGGATGGAGCCCCAGCCACCTCCCTGGGAAACCTGTTCCAGTGTCCCACCACCCTCAGACTAAAGAACTTCTTCCTGATATCTAAGCTAAATCTTCCCTTCTCTAGTTTGAAGCCATTGCCCCTGGTCCTGTCACTGCAGGCCTTTGGGAACAGTCTCTCTCCATCCTTCCTGTAGTCCCCCCCAGGTCCTGGCAGGTTGCTATTAGGTCTCCCTGGAGCCTTCTCTTCTCCAGGCTGAACACCCCCAGCTCCCTCAGCCTGTCCTCACAGCAGAGCTGCTCCAACCCCCCAAGCATTTTCATGACCTCCTCTGGCCCCTCTCCATCAGCTCCATGTCCTTCCTGTGCTGAGGGCTCCAGCCCTGCACACAGCACTGCAGGTGAGGTCTCAGCAGAGCAGAGCAAAGAGGCAGAATCACCTCTCTGGCAATGCTGCTTTGGATGCAGCCCAGGCTGTGCTTTGCCTTCTGTGCTGCCAGCTCCCCCTGCCTGCTCCTGTCCAGCTTCTCATCCCTCAGCACCCCCAAGTCCTTTTCCTCAGGGTTAAGGGCTTCCCTCACCTTGTGATCTGCTCCTGGATGGCCTCAGTGTTGGCCTCAGCAAACAGGTAGAGCATGGTGCAGCTGAAGTAGTGAGTGTGGCTGTTGGGGTAGCGCAGCTGGTTGGCGATGGCGTTCAGGAAGAGGTATCGGCCTGCAGGGCACAGCGAGCAGAGGGCTGCCTCAGCACAGCAAGGGGCCAGCAGCCAGCCAGCACTGCTCCAGCTCGGCTTGAGAGCACAACAGACAAACCCTGAAGCTGAAGAGAGGGCACCTCCCACTTCTCTGGGCAGCCTGGGCCAGGATCTCTCCTCCCTCAAACATTTCTCCCTTCTCTCCACTCTCCATCTCCCTCTTTCAGTTCAAACCATCCCCCCCTTGGCCTGGCACAACAGGTCCTGCTCCCAACTCTGTCCCCAGCTTTCTGAGAGATCCCTTGGAGAACTGAAAGGTGTCCCTCTTCTCCAGGCTGCCCAAGCCCAACTCTCTCAGCCTGGCCTCACAGCAGAGCCCTTCCAGCCCTGCCAGCACTGCTGTGGCCTCCTCTGGCACTGCTCCAACAGGTCCTTGTCTGTGCTGAGGGCTCCAGAGCTGCCCCAGCACTGCAGGGGAGGTCTGAGCAGAGCACAGCAGAGGAGCAGAATCCCCTCCCTGCCCCTGCTGCCCACACTGCTGGGGATCAGCACAGGACAGGCTGGGGCTGGGCTGGCAGTGCTTGGCGCCAGCTCATCTCCAGCTTTGCACCCCCAAGTCCTTCTCCTCAGGACTGGTACTGGGGGTTGCCCTAACCCAGGTGCAGGACACTGGACTTGGCCTTACTGAACCTCACAGGGTTAACATGGTCCCACTTCTCCAACTTGTCCAGGTCCCTCCGGATTAGTCCTGCCCCTGAGGTGCCTCAACTGCATCACTCAGTTTGGTGTCACCTGCAAGACTGCTGAGGGTGCACTTGATCCTGCTGGGTCATTGCTGAAGATACTGAACAGTCCCAGCCCAGACCCCTGAGGGCCTTCACTAATCACCTATCTCCACCTGGCAATCAATCTGTTGACAACTAGCATCACCCCCTCTGGTTGCAACCATCCAATCCTGTCTGAGGCGTGAGACACAGAAGGCACAACCCACTCTGAAATGTGACTATCACCTTCCCTAGAAGCATTTCCCAGCTCACCTTCAGTGTCCAGGTCTACTGCCAAATTCTGGAAGATGTCCATGTGGGCTGAGTGGGTGATGGTGCTCATGGAGGGTGTGCTGCCCTTGTTGTGGATGTGTGCAATGGCTTGAGTCCCCACGTAGAGCACCAAGGCGTTGATCAGTTGGATGTTGTAGCGGTTGCCAGGCTCGTTGGAGACCTAACAGCAAAGATCACAGCATGTTAGGGCTTGGAAGGGGACCTTCCAAGATCATCAAGTCCAACCCCCTGCCAGAGCAGGACCTTAGAATCCAGCACAGGTCACACAGGAACACATCCAGCCAGGGCTGGAAAGGCTCCAGAGCAGGAGACTCCACAACCTCTCTGGGCAGCCTGCTCCAGGGCTCTGTCCCCCTCCCAGTGCAGAAGTTCCTCCTCCTGCTGAGGTGGAACCTCCTGTGCTGCAGTTTCCATCCATTGCCTCTTGTGCTATGCCAGGGCACAGTGAGCAGAGGCTGTCCCTGTCCCTTCCTTCCTGCCCCCCAGCCCTCAGCTCTGGATAGACATTGAGCAGATCCCTCTCAGCCTTCTCCTCTGCAGACTCAGCACCCCCAGGGCTCTCAGCCTCTCCTCCCCAGGCAGTGCTGCAGTCCCTTCAGCAGCCTTGGAGCCCTCCCTTGGACTCTCTCCAGCAGATCCCTGTCCCTCTGCAGCTGGGGAGCCCAGAGCTGGATGCAATATTCCAGCTGTGGCCTCCCCAGGGCAGAGCAGAGCAGAGCAGAGGGGGAGGAGAACCTCCCTGGCCCTGCTGGCCACCCTCTGCTGAATGCCCCCCAGGACCCCCTTGGCCTTCTTGGCCCCCAGGGCACATTGCTGTGCCATGCAGAACTTGCTGCCCAGCAGCACTGCCAGCTCCTTCTCCTTGGGGCTGCTCTCCAGCAGATCCCCTCCCAACCTGTCCTGCTGCAGTTTCTTCTTCCTGCCCAGCTGCAGGGCTCTGCACTCATCCTTGTTGAACCTCCTTAGGTTCCTCTCTGCCCAGCTCTCCCTCTGTCCAGGTCTCAATGGCCACACAGCCTTCAGGCATCTCAGTCAAGCCTCCCAGTTTGGTATCTTCAGCAAACTTGCTGAGCAGACACTCAGACAGCCCAGAAGGCAGCAGCATTCACAGTCTGTACTCCTTCAGCCATCAAAGCTGCAACAGACTCATGCAGTGCTAGTGCTTGGAAGAGACCTTTAAAATCATCTGAGTCCAGCTGCCAGGGCACCACTAAACCATGGCCCTCAGCACCACACCTCCAAGGCTTTGAAACCTTTCCAGGGATGGGGACTCCACCACTGCCCTGGGCAGCCTGGTTCAGGGTTAGCCACTTTTTCAGTGAAGAAACTGTTCCTAAGGTCCAAACTAAACCTCCCCTTGCACAACTGGAGACTGTTTCCTCTCATCCTGTCACTTGTTCCTTGGGAGAAGGGATTGACCCCAAGCTGGCTTCAGCCTCCTCTAAGGGAAGGAGTGTGGAGAGCCAGAAGGTCTCCCTTGAGCCTCCTCTTCTCCAACCTCAGCTCCCTCAGCTGCTCCTCACCAGCCCTGTTCTCCAGCCCCTTCTTACCCAGCTTTGTTGCCCTTCTCTGGACCTGCTTTAATTCCACTCCAAAGGCATTTGCATGCAGACCCAGAGATTTCTAGAACAATGGATCCATTTGGTGTCAGAATTTTAATCAGAGTCTGAAAAGCCATAATCAAGCCCCCAAAAAAACCCCAGCCCTTGAATGTCAGACACTGGCTGGGTAAACAGCACTGGAGTCATGTGATGGAAGCCACAAGAGACTGTTCAGCACCCAGTGGGTGAGGACAAAAGAAAGCAAAGCTTGATGCAGTCAGCTCTGAGGACATTTTCTGCACAGGGATCTGCAGGGCTGTGTGCTAGAGACAGGCAAGCAGGAGGGGCAAAGATGTTTAGCATCACATTTGCACCACAAGCATTTGGCAGCTCATGTAGATAAAAGCCTTTAAAATGAGCTCAATTTTAAGGCCATGAAAGCAAATATTGCTCTTTCCTCAAGTTCCACCTGGCCCAAAGTTAGGTGGAAACATCCTGTTCTGGGGGAAAAGGCTCACAGAAACGAGCATTTTCCCAAAGGCTTTTCTACTGCCTGTGACACATGAGGGCTCCACAGGGAATTCCTGCAGGGAAAGGGAGAGTGACTCAGGCAGCAGGAAAGATGTTTTCAACCCACCAGGCTGGGAAAGGAGGCACTCACTTGGAGGTTGCTGCGTAAGTCAGACAGGAAGGTGACTGGAGAACGTGTCTTGAGATAGGAATCCAAGTCCTTCTTGAACTGAGGTGGCATCACTCCAGTGAAGTTTGTGAGGATCCGTGGAGCAATATTGATCTCACTCAACATGTCCACCTGTTGAGAGGAAAAACCCAACAGCTGTGAACCAGCAGCAGCCACAGAGCTGAAAGTGAGGTTCCATCAACTACCACCTTTCTGCCTAGCAGTTATGGAAAGGAAAAACTGAATTTGAAGAGCAGATTTCTTCTAAAAGCTGTGAAATCGCTGCTTCAAAGATTTGAGAGTAGCAGGGAGAGCAGCAGCAGAGGGTGGGAATTCTCCCCTCTGGCCTGCTGAGACCCCTCTTGCAGCACTGCCTCCAGCTCTGGGGCTCTCAGCACAAGAGGGACATGGAACTGTTGGAGAGGGTCCAGAGAAGGCCACCAAAATGATCAGAGGCTGCAGAACCTCCCCTGTGGGGACAGGCTGAGAGTTGGGGCTGTTCAGCATGGAGAAGAGAAGGCTCCAGGGAGACCTCAGAGCAGCCTTCCAGTACCTGAAGGGGCTCCAGGAGAGCTGGGGAGGGACTTGTGACAAGGGCTGGGAGTGCCAGGACGAGGGACAATGGCTTGGAGCTGGGAGAGGGGAGAGTGAGAGTGGAGAGGAGGAAGAAATTGTTGTCAGTGAGGGTGGGGAGGCACTGGCACAGGTTGCCCAGGGAGGCTGTGGCTGCCCCCTGGCTGGAGGTGTTCCAGGCCAGGCTGGATGAGGCCTTGAGCCACCTGGGCTGGTGGGAGGTGTCCCTGCCCATGGCAGGGGGTTAATGCTGGATGAGCTTTGAGGTCCCTTCCAAGCCAAACCATGACAGCAAGTCCTACCTTCAGGTTGGGGGTGAAAGGGTCTGGAAGCCTCATGTTCCGTGGGAAGGCACTCAGGATGAGATTCCTTAGCTGGATACAGTTGGGTGGGATCACATCACAGAACCCATAGTGGTAGTCACAGAGGAATTCTGGGAAGTCATGCAGCAAGACCAGCAACACACGCAGAGTGCCCTGGGAATTCCAAACAGGAGAGGTTCACTGCTGGGACCGCCCCAGAGCGGGCAGAGCAGAGCCAGCCTGACAGTGAAGATACTCATCTGTGCCACACCAGATCTGACTCCAAGCCACACTGCACTCCCAGATACTCATCACAAAAGAGCAGTAAATGCCATTTTGCTACCAGCCACAGCCCTGGGCTCTGGTTGGAAGCAGCAGCAGCTCTTGGTTGCCATTTCTGCCTTACCTTGTAGAGGATTTGCATAGGTTTGGTGAGTTCCACGTTTCGAAGGAAAGGAGCCAGGTACTTGAAGAGGTCAATCAGCAGCTGGGCATACATTGGCCAACCCTGCCAAGACAAAAAACAAGCTGGTGGAAAAAGGTGCAGTGAAGAGAAGTTGTCTTCATTGCAAGACTATGATTAGAATCATAGAATGATCCAGGCTGGACGGGACCTCCAAAGGTCAGCCAGTCCAACCCCCCTGCAGTCAGCAGGGATGTCCCCAACTAGATCAGGGTGCCCAGATCCCTCTGGAACCTCACCTGGAATATCTCCAGGGATGGGGCCTCAACCACCTCCCTGGGAAACCTGTTCCAGTGTTCTACCACCCTCATGGTGAAGAACTTCTTCCTGATACCCAATTTAAATCTGCTCTGCACTGGTTTGAAGCCACTGCCTCTTGTCCTGTCACCACAAGCCTTTGTAAACAGTCTCTCTCCATCCTTCCTGTAGGCCCCCCTTCAGGTACTGGAAAGGCTGCTATCAGGTTGAGCTTTGATTAAGCTTGGATTAAAGTTCTGTCCTGCTGCTTGTTCTAGCAGTGAGTGCAGCACAGCTCATTCCAAGTTCACAGATTGACAGAATGGATTGGGCTGGAAGGGACCTTAAGGATCACCCAGTTCCAACCCCCCTGCCACGAGCAGGGACACCCTCCCACTAGCCCAGGTTGCTCAAGGCCTCATCCACCCTGGCCTTGAACACCTCCAGGGAGGGATCATGTGCAATGGGTGTTTTCAGAACACTCCCTGTGCCACACTGAGTTGGCAGCTTTGGCTCTGGACTGCAGCTGTTCCAGACTTGGACAATATTAAGTTCAATTTGCCCTCTCTTTCCCACAGTTTATTGCCACAAAGACTCTCCTCCATGCAGTTAGGTTACTGTGAATATGGAAGACAACAACAAAACAGACCAGCCATGCTGCTAGTGCATTTGGGAGAGATGTGAAACAGCACCACACCAGATAAGCAATCTGTGTGAGCTTTTAATTAATTGAGAAGAGAGATAAACTGCAGCCACACCTTCTGCTGTGGTGTATGTGCCAGCATTCTTGCAATAAATATCCGATGGGAGATCAGTTCCAGCCAGGCATAAACAAAACCTGGAGCTTTGGTAGGCCTCAGGATGTGAAATGTGTTACTGAAAGAAAAGTTAGAGCAGGTTAGAAGGTGCACAGCAACAGGATTGCTTTTCTTAACATCCAAGGGAAAACATTCACAGCCCTACAAGCGAGGCATTGGAGCATCTTGGGCTTCACCACTCATCCTCCTTCCAACAAGCAAGTGGAAAGCCTCCAGCCCCAGTTATTCTGCAGGTGATTTAAGCCACCACAGAGGAACAGTCAAGACAGCCTGCAGGTGAACCATCTGGATCCTCTCAGAAGGAAAAGGAAGAGCGTTGTGGCCCATCTCAAACACGTACCAGAAAGCTGTGAGGGTCTGGAAGTTGATGGTCTCCAGGACGTGCTCAGGAGCATTTAATTCCAAGAGCAGCATGATGAAGATGCGATGGTAAGGGAGCTGCTGGAACTCGCTCTGCCGCACGTCGTGGTCCTGCAGCAGAACTCCCACCACAATGCCAAGGACCTGCAGAGATGCAGTTGAGTGTGGCAGTGGTGGCAGCAAGACAGCTGTGGTACCATGACAGTGAGGACAGCTGACTTTCATAGAGTGGTCTGGGTTGGAAGGGACCTCCAAAGGGCATCCAGTCCAACCCCCTCTGCAGTCAGCAGGGACATCCTTAACTAGATCAGGCTGCCCAGAGCCTTCTCCAGTCTCACTGTGAATGGCTCCAGGGATGGGGCCTCAACCACCTCCCTGGGAAATCTGTTCCAGCATCTCCCCACTCTCACTGTGCAGAACTTCCTCCTGATGTCCAGCCTAACTCTGCCCTGCTCCACTTTCAAACTGTTGCCCCATGGCCTATCCCCACAGCCCCTTCCAAATGGTCCCTCTCCAGCCTACCTGCAGCTCTCCTGCAGATACTGAACTGCAGCTCTAAGGTCTCCCTGGAGCCTTCTATTCTCCAGGCTCAACAGCCCCAATTCTTCCAGCCTGTCCCCACAGCAGAGGTTCTCCAGCCCTCTGAGCATCTTCATGGCCTTCTTTGGACCCACTCCAGCAGGTCCATGTCTTTGTGCTGGAGGTCCCAGGGCTGGACCCAGCACTGCAAGTGAGGTTTCAGCGGAGAGGCAGAATCCCCTGCTGATTTCCACTGCTGGCCACACTGCTTTGGATACAGCCCAGGCTACCCTTGGCCTTCTGTGTTGACAGTGCCCGCTGCTGGCTCCTGTCCAGCTTCTCCCCCACCAGCACCCCTCTAAGTAATTCTCTGCAGGGCTGCTCTCAGTCTCATTAACCCCCAGCCTAGATTAACATCAAAGGCTGCCCTGACTTAGGTGCGCTTCACCTTACTGAACCACCTGAGATTCTCCTCAGCCCACCCCTTCCATCCTCATCACCCAAGCCACAAACTCCACGGGCAAGGAGTACGCCGCGAGGCTTCCTGACCTTGTTGAGAAGGTTGATCTTGGTAACAGTATTGGTTGCCTCCCCAGAGTGCTTCACCAGCAGTGCAATCAGCCTCACAAAGGCATCCAGGTTGTGGTAGCACTTGGCTCGGATCATGGTGGGGTTGGCAGCAGGGTTGTGCTGCTGCTCGGCCTGGGCACGGTAGCTGATCTCCACGCACATCTCGGTGCACAGGCGGAAGAAGCGAGTGATCAGGTCGTCTGTCTTCAGGATTCCTTGCTGGTGCATCTGCCCAAGCAAAGGCAAAAAAACCTCAGAACTGTCACCACAGGTCAGTTGTCAGCTCATTTCATACAATCAGAGAATAGTCCAGGCTGGAAGGGACCTCCAAAGGTCAGCCAATCCGACCTCCCTGCAGTCAGCAGGGACATCCCCAACTAGATCAGGTTGCCCAAGGTGTCATTGAGCCTCACTTTAAATATCTCCAGGGATGGAGCCCCAACCACCTCCCTGGGAAACCTGTTCCAGTGTTCCACCACCCTCAGACTAAAGAACTTCTTCCTGATATCCAAGCTAAATCTTCCCTTCTCTAGTTTGAAACCATTGCCCCTGGTCCTGTCACTGCAGGCCTTTGGGATCAGTCTCTCTCCATCCTTCCTGTAGCCCCCTTCAGGTACTGGAAGGTTGCTATTAGGTCTCCCCAGAGCCTTCTCTTCTCCAGGCTGCACACCCTCAGCTCCCTCAGCCTGTCCTCAGAGCAGAGCTGCTCCAACCCCCTAAGCATTTTCATGACCTCCTCTGGACCCTCTCCATCAGCTCCATGCCCTTTATAGTGAGGGCTCCAGCCCTGCACACAGCACTGCAGGTGAGGTCCCAGCAGAGCAGAGCAAAGAGGCAGAATCACCTCTCTGGCAATGCTGCTTTGGATGCAGCCCAGGCTGTGCTTTGCCTTCTGTGCTGCCAGCTCCCCCTGCCTGCTCCTGGCCAGCTTCTCATCCCTCAGCACCCCCAAATCCTTTTCCACAGGGCTGCTTTCTATCCCCTCCTTCCCCAGCCTGTATTCATAGTGAGGATTTCTAACAGTACAGGCTTCACAAGCTACCCTGGGCACAACTAACTCTTACCACGCTCTCAAGAGATTGGCAGCAACCTTCCAGCATCTGAAGGGGACTATAAGAAAGCTGGGGAGGGACTTTTTAGGATATCAGGCAGTGACAGGACTAGAGGGAATGGAACAAAGCTGGAAGTGGAGAGATTCAGACTGGATGTGAGGAAGAAGTTCTCCCCCATGAGAGTGGTGAGAGCCTGGAATGGGTTGTCCAGGGAGGTGGTTGAGGCTCCATCCCTGGAGGTGTTTGCAGCCAGGCTGGATGAGGCTCTGGCCAGCCTGATCTGGTGTGAGGTGTCCCTGCCCATGGCAGGGGGGGTGGAACTGGCTGAGCCTTGAGCTCCCTTCCAACCCTGATTCTAATCTCTTGCCACTTTGCCCCAACAGGGGGATTTAAGGCCCCTCAAGGGTGGCAACCCAATTTTAGGAGACACATTTATTCCCAAGTAGTCTTTTTGATCCCACTTCTTTTTAAGCATCATTGGGGAGCGTATCAGTACTGCCACCAGCACTGGGGGACAGCAAGGGGTGGCAGTGGTTCAGCCTGTCTGGCTTTTAGGAGCCCACACAGGTTGGGGTCCAAGCTGTGGCAATGGAAGAGCTCAGCTCCTACCAGGTGTTAGGAAGAAATTCTTCACAGAGAAGGTGATTGGCCTTTGGAATGGGCTGCCCAAAATGGTGGTGGAGTCACTGTCCCTGGAAGTGTTTAGAAAGAGACTGGATGAGGCACTTAGTGCCATGGATTAGTTGATTGGATGGTTTTGGGTGATAGGTTGGACTGGATGATCTCAAAGGTCTTTTTCAACCTGGTTGATTCTGTGATTGAGCTCCTACCAGCACTGCTTTGCAGTAACACTTTTTGTAGAAGCAAACTGCTTTCGGACAGTGAATTTTTCTCACAGGAACACAACATGCAAAGACTTGGGGAGGGGTGTGTGTGTTTGGTGTTTGTTCTGCACTGGGGGGTGATATGTTGGTTTTAATGACATACAGATAAAAAAAAGATGATCCTTTGATTTGTTACACCCCCCTCCAGTATTAAAGGCATCAAAATCAAACAATCTGCAGGAAACTTTTGAGTTTTGAAGAAAGCTTTTGACTTCTGAGCTCCTACTGCACAGACATGAAGCTATGTAAGAAGTAGGATGATAGCCCAATAGTATTTCTAAAGGCACTTTGTGTCTTTCAAAAGGGAATTCATGTAGCTGCCTTCCAAAGTTCTGTGCTCTTTGTCCTGAAGACTGGAGGAAAGGAATCATAGAACTGTTTCAGTTGGAAGAGTCCAACCAGCAACCCAACCCCACCATAGCCATCAAACCATGGTCCCAAGGTTCTTGAACACTTCCAGGCATGGGCACTCTACCACCTCCCTTGGGCAGCCTGTTTCAATCCTTGACCATTCTTGCAGCAAAGAAATTTTTCCTCCTCTCCAACCTAAGCCTCCCCCCTGGCACAACTTCAGGCCAGTTCCTCTCACAGAATCACAGGAGGTGATGTGAGGAAGTGACAGTGAATTTAAGCAGGCAAAATTAGGGTCACCCAAGTTTAGTAATAAAACATTAATGCAGTTATCACTAAATACTCCTTTAAAAGACCATCAGTAAAACCTGGAAAGAAAACAACTCCATGAGAACACTGCATTTTGATGTGGGTTCAATTGCTGTTTCAAATCTGATCAAATAAGCACATCAGGTAAGCAAGGAAGTGTGGCAAGAGTGAAGCAGGCCACAAGTGCACTGAGTAGTGTGGATCCACTACACTGATGCACACTAGCAGCATACTTCAAGGTATACAAAGACTGAGGTGACATTAAACAGTCAGGAGATCCATTACAGCACTGCAAAAAGAGGCCATGCAGGAGGAATGACAGCAAGGAAAAGCTGGCTACAAGCTGTGGCATGAGGACACTGAAGTCACATGAAAAATGGTTGCATCAGTCAAGTTCTTTATGCACACTTCAGAGCTTCAACTGCTTTTTTTCATTGGTTGCTGCAAAACCTGTAGCATTCTGGTGGTGTTAGCACAGGAACTGCAACAGGAGACAATGCAAAGAGGCTGAGGCAGGGGCTTCCTTGGAGCTGCACTCAAGAAGGTGCCAGGAATACAGTCTCAGGGATCCCAGCATGGTGAGGGTTGGAAGGGACCTCTGGAACTCACCCAGTCCAACTCCCTTCTCAAGAAGGGCACCCACAGCACAATGCCCAGGAGTACAATGGCCAGGGAGGGTTGGAAGCTCTCCAGAGAAGGAGACTCCACAACCTCTCCAGGCCTGCTCCAGGCCTCCAGCACCCTCACATCAAATAAATTTCTCCTCCTCTTCACATGGAACCTCCTGGGTTCCAGTTTGTGCCCTCTGCCCCTTTTCCTGTCCCTTGGCACCACTGAGCAGAGCCTGACCCCAGCCTCTTGCCTCCCACAGCTCCTTTAGCTCTTGCTGAGCATTGCTCAGCTCCCCTCTGGGGCTGTTCTTCTGCAGGCTCTCAGCCCCAGGGCTCTCAGCCTTTGCTCCAGGCCCCTCAGCAGCTTTGCAGCCTCCCCTGGACTCTTTCCAGCAGTTCCCTACTTGGCCATAGGCCAGTGTCAAGCCATCTTCCCACTGCCCCTTGTCCTTTTGCTGGGCAACACAGAAAAATAGACTGGGCTCAATGCTCCCAGCAGCCATCTCAGCTGAAGCCCCCTTCCCCCCAGAGGTGTCCCAAACCTCCTGGTTTGAATGGACAGCTTGGTGCTACAGGAAGTGAAGAACATGGTTTAGTGAAGAGCAGAAGTTTCGACAGAGCTTCGCCATAAAAACCAGATGCAACTGGGACAGCCAAGTGCCACACACCTGCAAGTTTCAAAAGGCTGCCTAAGATAGGTTAGAAGTGCTTGAAAATGGGGGGCACGAGCCCTTACTGATGTTGAATAAAAAGCACCTTTCTTTCCAAAAGCTCTACCTGTCCAACAAACGCCGAGAACGCTTTGGTACTGTCGCGGCCAGCTGCAGCTGAATGGTAGAGGTTCACCCACTCCCTCAGCAGGTACTCTGCCTTCTCCCTCAGACCAGGTGGATCATCATACTCAGAGGCTTGGGATATTCCTGAATGCATCATGAAGTTAGGACCTCCATGAGCACGGTCA
Organism: Indicator indicator; assembly: GCF_027791375.1. Lineage (NCBI taxonomy): Eukaryota > Metazoa > Chordata > Aves > Piciformes > Indicatoridae > Indicator > Indicator indicator. The sequence goes on from NC_072028.1 coordinate 21,006,760, forward strand.
ATCATTGCCTCATAGTTTGAGCGGACCACTTCCATCAGCTGGGGTAACCTAATGGGAGAGAGCAGAGCAAAAGAGCTGGGTTAATGTTTCTCCTCCCTCAAGAAGATGCAGGAACTGAAAGTTCAAGTCCTAGAGAGTTGGAAGAAAGCAAATTGTTTCTTATACTAAATCTCTGTACTTCCAGTCCTCACTGGAAGAGCAGAACTAAGTCCTTAGAGCAGATACATTTATGGGGAAAGAAGGAATACTGAAGGTCAGACCAGCTTGGAAGCTCTCCTCCAATTCACCCAGCAGAGCACCACAGGGATGAGAAACAGCTTCACTCTTCATCAACTCAGAATGGGTTGGGCTGCAAAGGACCTTAAGGATCATCTAGTTTCAACTCCACTGCTGTGGGCAGGGACACCTCCTACTAGACCAGATTGCTCCAGGCCCCATCCAACCTGGCTTTGAGCATTGCCACGGTGGGAGCCTCCACAACTTCTCTGGGCAACCTGTGCCATTGTCTCACCACCCTCAAGGGGAAGAATTTCCTGCTAATGTCTCACCTAAACCTAGCTTCTACCAGTTTGAAGCCATCACCCCACATGCCTTTGTAGTAAGTCCCTCTCCAGCTCTCCTGGAGGTCCCCTTTAAGTACTGAAAAGCTGTAAGAAGGTCTCTCTAAAGCCTTCTCTTCTCCAGGCTGAACAACCTCAACTCTCTCTTTTGCAGATTCTGGAAGCCCAAAAGCCTGTAGCTGAGAGGTGTCCCCACCACATGGCAGGGATGTTGGAAGAGATGATCTCTGAGGTCCCTTCCAACCTAAGCCATTCTATGATTCTGTGACTAAGATGTCCCATGATGGGCTTTGTTTGGGGACCCCGACTAGCAACAGCCAATGCTGCCACCACCACCAGCTGCTGGCTCCTCTCAAAGCAACCCAGAGTTCTCCAAGCTCCACTCAAGTGTCCTTCAGAAACCCATCAGTGACTGCTTCCACCTTAGCAACAGGAGGTCTGCAAGTCCCACAGGGCTTTCCAGAGGCTGTGGCAATGTTTGCTACCCAATGATCAGCACATGAAAGGCCACATGAGGTTGGTGGATGATTGCTTCTTGTGCAGTTTGATGACTTGCTTGTGATGAACAAATTAACACCTAGCTACTTCCGATTTAAACAGGTATGGATACTGCCTGGACTTGAGACAAAGCAGGACTCCAAGCAAGTTTCTCACAGCACCATGGGACCTTGGAGCACAGTGCACAGCAAGGATTTTGGCTTCAAGAATTCACAGAGTTACAGAATTGTCAGGGTGGGAAGGGACCTTAAAGATCATCTAGTTCCAACCCCACTGCCATAGGCAGGGACACCTCACATTGGATCAGGTTGCTCAGAGCCACATCCAGCCTGGCTTTAAAAACCTCCAGGGATGAGGCTTCCACCATCTCCCTGGTGTCTGCCAGTGTCTCACCACCCTCATGGGGAAGAACTTCTTCCTGATGTCTAATCTAAAATCTCCCCTTCTCTAGCTTAGATCCCTTCCCCCTAGTCCTATCACTGCCCAACACCCTAAAAATCCTTCCCCAGCTTTCTTGTAGGCCCCCTTCAGATATTGGAAGGCCACAATAAGACCTCCTCAGAGCCTTCTCCATTTGATGTGATGCTGCAGCTGCCTCTATTTTGACATAAAATCAGCACGTTTACCTAAAAGTGACAACTTAAGCTAAGAGAGGACTGCAGCCCTAGAGAAAGGTTAAAACTGTGGGACTCAATCACAGAATCATAAAGACTGGAGATCTTTAAGATAGAGTTCAGCTGCAACCCAAGTACCATGACCACTAGACCACTAGACCATGGCCCTAACAGCCACAGCTTTCTGGAACACTTCCAGGCATGGGGACTCCACCACCTCCCTGGGCAGCCTCTGCCAATCCCTGACCACTCTTGCAGCAACAAAATTTTTCCTCATCTCCAACCTAAGCCTCCCTTGGCACAACCTAAGCCCAGTTCCTCTCGTCCCTGTCCTGTGAGAAGCGACCACCAGCAACGATGCCGAGGACGAGCTACTGCCCATACAACATCCAGATCACAATGCAGGAGAGAGTTAACAGTGCCCAGAATTTCAGCCTCACCCTTCAGGGGCATTTCCTCTGGAATGAGCATTGATCCTCATGAGTGTCTCAATGGTGTGGAAAAGATCTGCCTCTGTCACGTGGGCAACACTCCTCTCATCCACCAGCAGGATCTTGACCAACTGCATGGCGAAAGCCACGGCCATGTAGTTCAGGCCATTCTCCATTGACTGTCAGTGTGAAGGAAAAAAGGAAAAAGGCAATTCAAGTTCAACCATCACCACCAAAGTGGCCCCACTCATCATCATTCTCCTCCAGAAGTGCCCAGCTGCCTTTACCTGAGCCAAGTGCAGGTCATACTGCTGCATGTTGACGAGGTGGTTGCGGATGAGCAGCTCCACGGCTTCCACGTTGTACTTGTACTCGTCTCTGCACTCAATCAGGCACCTGGAGGATTGCATTATTGCTTTTAAAGCACTCTACTTCAAACACAGCTTCAGGGAAGCAACTCAAATCTCACACTTGAGCAGCTCTGCCATACCCAGACTGAGCCTTCTCTAAGGTAATGTCTGAATTCACATGGCCAGCAGCCTCGAGGACTTGTGTTGCCCTTCATGAGTGGTCACAAGAGGCTTTCAAGAGCTTCAGTTTGTTCAGCAGCCTCTCTTGGGAGGACCAAGTGGCACATCTGCCTAGCTGAAGCACTCTTTTGTGACAGCACACAGAGACATTTGCTGTCAAGGAAGGATAAACACAACCCTTAATTCTCTGGAAGGTTCCCACCACGTTCTAAGCTGAAGCAGCACAATTCCAACCAAGTTATTTTGTCTGTCCAAGTGGCAGCCGTACAAAATACGAACATGCAAGTGGGTCAGAGTGGTAACAGCCAAAAGATGAAGGAAAGATGAAGACCACTGTCCCTGTTGGCTGGGAACTGACCTGGTAATTTGCTTGTTACACCAGGGGGATCCATAGGCACGGCCATCCTGCAGAGCCTTCAGCACCAGCAGGTGACACTCGCGATAGCGCAGCAGCAGGTCGGCGTCCGCCCCGCTGGTGGCATCCAGTAAGCCTTCTACAGCCTAGAACAGATGCAACCTGTTAGCAGAGGAAAAAACAAGTCCTCTTCCAAATCCTCCTCAGTGAAGGTTATCACTCCAAAGACTCAGCAGACATGCAAAAAACCCCCAATGTGGTTGTTGGCTGGAGGCCTTGGTCCGGCTGGGAGATGTTATCAGCTGCTCCAGCCATAGGCTAGTGTCAAGCCATCCTCCATACTCATCCCTGGGCAGCCCATTCTAGAGTCTCACCATCCTCCTACTGAAGGACTTCTTCCTCAGCTCCACTCTAACCCTGCTCTCCCTCAGCTTCAAACTATTCCCCCTTGGCCTGTCTCTAGACACCCTCAGCAAAAGTCCCTCTGCAGCCTTCCCAGAGGATCCCCTTCAGCTGCTGGAAGGCAGCTCTGAGATCCCCCTGGACTCTTCTATTCTCCAGGCTGCACACCCCCAGCTCCCTCAGCTTGTCCTCATAGCAGAGGTCCTCCAGCCCTTGGAGCATCTTTGTGGGCCTCCTCTAAACTCACTCCAACAGTTCCATGTCCTTCTTCTGATGTTGGAGACATCACAACAGGACATCTGGCCAGATGAAGTGAATTTTCTCCATGGCAGCCCATAGGGTGTTGTGCTTACAGTGGTGCTGTGCTGTCAATTCACAGAATCACAGAAGCTTTCAGGTTGTAAAAGACCCTCAGGCTCACCCAGTCCAACCCAGAACTCTACTCTGCAAGGTTCACCCCGAAACCACAGCCCCAAGCACCACATCCAAACCACCTTTAAAAACAGCCAGGATTGGTGACTCTACCACCTCCTTGGGCAGCACATTCACAGAATCAACCAGGTTTCAAAAGACCTCAGAGATCAAGTCCAACCTATTACCTAATACCTAACACCTCCTGACAACCAAACCCTGGCTCCCAGTGCCACAGCCAAGCTTTTTATGAACACCTCAGGGATGGTGCCTCCACCACCTCCCTGGGCAGCACATCCCATGGCCAATCTCTCTTTCTGTGAAGAACTTTCTCCTCACTTCAAGCCTAAACTTTCCCTGGGGCAGCTTGAGACTGTGTCCTCTTGTTCTGGTGCTGCTTGCCTAGGAGCAGAGCCCAACCCCCTCCTGGCTACAACCTCCCTGCAGGGAGTTGTGGAGAGCAATGAGGTCTGCCCTGAGCCTCCTCTTCTCCAGGCTGAACACCCCCAGCTCCCTCAGCCTCTCCTCACAGGGCTGTGCTCCAGCCCCCTCCCCAGCCTTGCGCTCCATCCCCCTCCCCAGCCCTTGTGCCCCAGTCCCCTCCCCAGCCCTGTGCCCCAGTCCCCTCCCCAGCCTTGCGCTCCAGACCCCTCCCCAGCCTTGTGCCCCAGCCCCCTCCCCAGCCTTGTGCCCCAGCCCCCTCCCCAGCCCTGTGCCCCAGACCCCTCCCCAGCCTCGTTGCCCTTCTCTGGACACCTTCCAGCCTCTCAATCTCCTTCTTAACCTGAGGAGCCCAGAGCTGGACACAGCACTCCAGGTGTGGCCTAACCAGTGCTGAGCACAGGGCAGGATGACTTCCCTGCCCCTGCTGGCCACACTCTTCCTGATGCAGGCCAGGATGCCATTGGCCTTCTTGGCCACCTGGGCACACTGCTGGCTCCTGTTCAGCTGCTGCCCACCAGCACCCCCAGGTCCCTCTCTGGCTGCTCTCAGCCACTCTGTCCCCAGCCTGTAGCTCTGCATGGGGTTGGTGTGACCAAAGTGCAGCACCTGGCACTTGGACTTGTTGAATGCCATCCTGTTGGGCTCTGCCCATCTGTCCAGCCTGCCAAGGTCCCTCTGCAGAGCCCTCCTAGGCTCCAACAGATCCACTCCTGCCACCAACTTGGTGTCATCTGCAAACTTGCTAATGGTGGAAAAAACCCATAAGGACTGCTTCAGGAATTAGAGTGTCATCCTGTGCAGGAGCCATGCTAATCTTCTCTGTATCATCCCAATTTTAGTGTATGTGCTGCTCAAGTGAGCACAATTCCAATCCCTGACCACTCTTGCTGGGAAGAATTTTTTTTTCCTATTGTCCAGCCTAAACTTATCCAGTTGTAGCTTGAGGCCATTCCTTCTTGTTCTATCACTAACCACCTGGGAGAAGAGACCAGCACCAACCTCTCTACAACCTCCTTTCAGGTTGTTGGAGAGAGCAATGAGGTCTCCTCTCAGCCTCCTCTTTTCCAAACTCACAGAATCAACCAGGTTGGAAGAGACCTCCAATTGCTGAGCACCAGCTGCCCAGCACCAAGGCTTTCTTTCTCCCACCTTGCCCATCCCACTGGGTGGGTAGGCTGGGGATGGGCAAGAAGCTGGGAAGCAGCAGAGCCAGGACAGCTGAGCCAGACTGACTAAAGGGATACTGCCCACCATAGGACATCATGCTCAGCAACAGCACTCAGGGAAAAGGAAGATGAAGGGAGGCATTCATGGTTCTGATGTTTGCCCTTTCCAAGCAGATGTGACCTGTGCTGAAGCCCTGCTTTCTGAGAAGCAGGCAGACATGGGCCTGCTGAGGTGAGGTGGGGCTTCTTGTTCTCTTTTGGTTTGTTTGTGCACACAGCAAAAAACTTTCCCTAGTGAACTGTCACAATCTGAATAAACAAGCCACCTCCCCTTCCCTTTCTCCCTCTCTTGCATGAGAGCAGAGAGAGCAAGCAGCTGGATGGACAAAAGCCCAGCATGGGGGGAGCTGGAAGGGACCTCTGGAGATCTTCCAGGTCCAACCCCCTGCTCCAGCAGAAGACCCACAGCAGCTTGCCCAGGAGCACAATGCCCAAGGGGGGTTGGAAGCTCTCCACACAAGGACACTCCACAACCTCTCTGGGCAGCCTGCTCCAGGCCTCCAGCACCCTCACACCAAACAACTTTCTCCTCCTGTTCAAGTGGAACCTCCTAGGGTCCAGCCTGTGCCCTCTGCCCCTTGTCCTGTCCCTGGGCACCACTCACAAGAGTCTAGCTCCAGCCTCTTGCCCCCCACAGGTCCTTTATCTCTTGCTGAGCATTGCTCAGCTCCCCTCTGGGGCTGCTCTTCTCCAGGCTCAACAGCCCCAGGGCTCTCAGCCTTTGCTCCTCACAGGCCCCTCAACATCTCCACAGCTTCTGGACCCTCTGCAGCAGTTCCCTGCTCAGCCATAGGCTGGTGTCAAGCCATCCTCCAGACTCAGTTACTGCAGACCAGAGTCCCCAGGTGTGCCTCTAAGTCCAGCACAAGATACCGTGCCTAGAAGGCTGGCTCAGACATTGTCTTCTGCTCCAAACCAACCTGAAATGAAAGGCTATGCTGGAGTGCAACAGCTCCCTCCTTGCCACAGGAACAAAACCTCCCCCAGAACCAAGACCCTGAACCTGGTCCTTCCCACAGAAGCCTGAGCTGTACAAGAAACCAAGGCACCACCACGGCCCCGTTCCAGTCTCATTCAGTGCATTTCCAAAGCACCATCCACCAAGCCAAGTCCCACAGGATGCATCAAGATACAGTCAGCAGCAAGACAACCCAGAAGGCAGGCAGAGGAGCTGCTGGAAGAGAAGAGTTGTCCTGACTCACCTTCTGCAGGAGCCCAAGAGCAGCAATGGCATCGCGAGAGTTCCGAGCCACCACCACCGCCTCCAGGAGACTGCGCAAGGCTTGGGCTTGAGGATTCATGGCCAGGGTGTGTGGAATGGACTGCAGGTGCTGCTCCAGTTCTGTCATACATTTGTCATAGATCTGGGCTACATCATCTGTAGCCCAAGCTTGCTGCTTAGGAGAAAGTGAGAATGAGTGATTTCTGTAAGGGGACTTGACTGTGAAATCCAACATTGATTGGCTTTGCTGCTTTGGAAAAAGACAGCAGCCAGAACTCAGAGCTCCACAGCCAGGGGCTTAGTTGCTAAAACCCACAAACAGGAGCAAATTAAGCTGTGGTAATAACTAGCAAGCAATTCTAGCAGTCCTTAAGACCAAGCTGGATACAAGGATCTGTTCTTTATTTCAAAATCCATGCCTGCCACCTGTGATCTTCCTCCCAAAGCAAAGGAGGACCTGAATGAAGTGTTCCACTGCTACTAAAACGCCAGGAACTACTCAGGACTTGCAGGTCTTGCCCCAATTTGGATTAAGCACCCCTAGGACTGGATCTAAGCTTTAGGCTGCTGTTAGTTTGACATTAAAACAACTGCATCTCCTGACTGCTCCCCAGCATTACAACTCTCTGATCCTCACCAGTCCTCCAGCTGGTGCAGCATTCACAGCTCACCATTCACAGACCAGCTCTGCAGCATTCACCAGAAGCAGATGAATTCCAAGATCCTTACCTTCATAGGCTGAGCCAAAAATCCTGTAGGCTGAGTTAAGTCATTGGTAGGCAGGAAGCCAGGGACATTACGTGCAAACTCTTCATAAACAGCCAGCTGTTTTGGGTCCACACCTCCAACCTTGGCAAGGAGAACAACATTTACCTCACTGCTACTCAGTAAGGAGTTTGTCTCACAGGTAGCTGCTCAGACATTTTTAAACAGAGGGGCCTAGACATCAGAAAGGATTCAGCAGCTCTCTGAAGTCCTACCTCTCCTGCCACACCTCCCAACAGGAGGATTTTGCTCTGCAACAGCAAGAGCAGAGCATTCCCAGAAGCAGGATTAAGTGAGTGCTGGCTTCACATGTCTCTGATGCACAAGAGAAATGCTCTGCCAGCTCATGGTATGGCCTTTAAGGGAAGCAATTATCAAGGAGACAAGACAGCAGAACAGACTAGTTACCAGTGGCTTCAAACTAGAGCAGAGCAGATTTAGACTGGATGTGAAGAACAAGTTCTGCACCACAAGGGTGGTGGAACACCGCAACAGGTTGCCCAGGGAGGTGGTTGAAGCTCCAGCCCTGGAGATATGCAAGGTGAGGCTGGACAGGGCTCTGGGCAACCTGATCTAGTAGAGGGTGTCCCTGCTGACTGCAGAGGGGTTGCACTGGATGAGCTTTGGAGGTCCTTTCCAACTCAGACCCTTCTGTGATTCTATGAATCATTCAGATTTCTATGATTCTATGAATCTTTCAGTTAAAGGCCAGCACAGAACATCCTGGAGGAAGTAAGGAAAATGCCACACTCATTTTGGAACAACATGTGTAGGCATTTCCTTTACTCATCAAGCCAATAGCAGCTGTACTGCTAGACAAGACCAACAATGCACAGCACTGCTCAGCTGAAGCTTTTTATAATGAGGGTGGTGAGACACTGGAACAGGTTGCCCAGAGATGCAGTTGAAGCCCCATCCCTGGAGACATTCAAGCTCAGCCTGGGCAGCCTGCTGTAGCTGGAGGTGGCCCTGATGCCAGCAGGGGATTTGGACAAGCTGCCCTTGGAGGTTCCCCTCCAACCCAATGCCATCTGTGAAGCTGTGGATTTGGGTTCACTGACTGGCCCACAGCTGCATTTCAGTGTCTGAAGGAGACCTACAAGAAGGCGGAAGAGGGACTGTTCAGAAAGGGCTGTGGGGACAGGCCCAGGGGCAATGGTTTGGAAGTGGAGCAGGGCAGAGTTAGGTTGGAGCTCAGGAGGAAGTTGTGCCCAGGGAGGCTGGGCAGACACTGGCACAGGTTGCCCAGGGAGGTGCTGGAGGCTCCATCCCTGGAGCCATTCAAGCTCAGCCTGGCTGTGTCCCTGGGCAGCCTGCTCCAGCTGGAGCTGTCCCTGCTGCCTGCAGGGGGGTTGGACAGGATGATCTTGGAGAGTCCCTTCCAACTCAATGCAATCTGTGAATGTATGAAGCTGCACCATCCACTTATTCTGAGAAGGTGCAAAAGAGCATCACCAGGACATAGCTCAGCTCAAACCCTCACCTTTAACCGGATCTGCTCCGGCATCCGCTCAGCCTGGTAAGTTAACACCACAGGATCACAGTAGCGCCGCCCCTCCTGTCTAGCATGTTTCCTGAGCTCAAATTCCTGGGAAAAAAAAAGGAGAAAAACCACCAGAGTGGAGCTTTGACAGTGAGTCTGGATGGGTAAGAGCAGGTAAGCTTGGAGAAGACAATGCCATACTCACAGTTGCCAGCCTCTTGTCCATCTCGGGGCCTGCCTTTTCCACTGCTGTCTTCTGGATGAAGCAGCAGGCCAGCTCACAGTTGTCCTGTGCCAGCTGGGCAGCTGCCTGCTCCATCATGTCTCTCTGCTGTGGGGAGGCTGCCTATTGGAAATCAGGACAATCAGTCAAGACTGCAAACAATCCCTGTATAGCCCTACCCTTAAAACCTGCCTCTCTGGCTGTACAGAACACCTGCACCAACAAAAATTAATCTCTCTGTGGTGGGTTGAAGTTCCCCTCCCAATTCCTAAAACCAGTTCACTCTTAGGAATGGATTCTGTCTTTGCAAGGAATGCACAAGTAAGCATCTTGGTTTGCATAGTTCTGAAGAAGACATCTCAGCTAGACACAGCTAAAACAGCAGACGGTCCTCCATCTCCTCCACCAACTTCTCTCCAGGGCATAACATCATAAAGCTCTGCTTCAAATGGATGCTAACACAGAAAAAAAAAAACAAAAAAAAAAACCCCACAAAACCCAACCAAAAAAAAAAAACCAAAACCAAAATCAAGCCCATACCACAGCCTGCAAGTTTTGCCACTTCCTAGCTCGTGAGCAAAGAGGTAAAGATGCACCACTAGCAATGTACCAAAACAGTTTCTTCTTCAGTGGGGTCCCTTTCTGATAGAGTTTCTTCATTCCTTCTTGTAAGAGAACCCTGAATGGATGGACTCCAGGGTGCAGAAGAGCAACTCCTGCTGGATGTGGAATACTCCAATCTGCTTGGATTTCCTTGTCCATTAACAACTCCCATATTACATTGACCATCTCTCCTATCAAGAGAGACTGAGAGACCTGGGGCTGTTTAGTCTGGAGAGAAGGCTGAGAGGGGATCAGTGCTGCAAGAGTGGTCAGGGATTGGCACAGGCTGCCCAGAGAGGTGGTGGAGTCCCCATGCCTGGAGGTGTTCAAGAACTGTGTGGCCATGGCGGGGTGGGGTTGCTCGTTGGACTGCATGATCTTGGAGGCCTTTTCCAACCTAAATCACTCTGCGATTCCCTAAGACCTCACAGTGTTGCAGGAGACCAACTACTCCTGTTTTCTGATGTGTTCCATAGCCTGCTTCTCTCCTGCCCTGAGAGCTAGTGAAAGTTAAAATGCTCTTGGAAGAGATCTCAGCATGCATTAACCATAAAGCCAAAACATTTAGAGCTGCTCAGAACCCCCAGAGATAAGGACAAAAGCTGCTTGTTTAAACAAGTAGAATTACAGAATTGTCAGGGTTGGAAGGGACCTCAAGGCTCAGCCAGCTCCAACCCCCCTGCCATGGGCAGGGACACCTCACACCACAGCAGGTTGCTCACAGCCACCTCCAGCCTGGCTGCAAAAACCTCCAGGGATGAGGCTTCCACCACCTCCCTGGGCAACCTCTGCCAGGCTCTCACCACCCTCATGAGGAAGAATTTCTTCCTAACATCCAATCTGAATCTCCCATTTCTATTTTTGTTCCATTCCCCCCCAGTTCTATCACTACCTGACACCCTAAAAAGTCCCTCCCCAGCTTTCTTGTAGCCCCTTCAGATACTGGAAGGCCACAAAGGCGGTCTCCTGAGAGCCTTCTCCTCTCCAGACTGAACAGCTCCAACTCCCTCAGTCTGTTTCCACAGCAGAGGAGCTCCAGCCCTCTGCTCATCCTTGTGATGTAGTTGGAAGCTCCAAGCAAAACTGCTGCCACTGTAATAAACCAAATAATCCTTTGGGCCTGGGAGGAAATGCCAACCTAGGCAGGAGCTTGGTACAAGAAGAAAATTCTGTCATTCTCTGTGGTAGTTTTAGGCTATGCCTTTAAAAATTTTCACAGATCTCAAACAGAAAGTGGCAGAATGTAAATAAATCACTATTGGGTGTAAAAAGGAAAATGATGATAATTCTAAACAATCCCATTGGAGAGGTATCTCCCATAAGATTTAGCTTGCAAAACAATCTCTCTCTCTTTTCCCTTGGGCTCTGGCTGATGCTTCTCCTGCCTTTACTGACCTCAGCTGCACTGCTTTTTTGTGGCTGGTATTAACAACGACTTCTCTGCTATTTTGTCTTCTCCCTTTTGTGGAGGGGGATAGGGAAAGAAGCAAAGCAAGGGGAGAAGCTGTTGCATGACTGCTGCTGCAACTATAAATGGTGATACAATTACAAACGGTGACCCCGAGGTGATTCCAACAGGCAGCCTACGACAACACAACTGCTACAATTACAAACGGTGACCCCGAGGTGATTCCAACAGGCAGCCTACGACAACACAACTGCTACAATTACAAACGGCGACCCCGAGGTGATTCCAACAGGCAGCCTACGACAACACAACTGCTACAATTACAAACGGCGACCCCGAGGTGATTCCAACAGGCAGCCTACGACAACACAACTGCTACAATTACAAACGGCGACCCCGAGGTGATTCCAACAGGCAGCCTACGACAACACAACTGCTACAATTACAAACGGCGACCCCGAGGTGATTCCAACAGGCAGCCTACGACAACACAACTGCTACAATTACAAACGGCGACCCCGAGGTGATTCCAACAGGCAGCCTACGACAACACAACTGCTACAATTACAAACGGCGACCCCGAGGTGATTCCAACAGGCAGCCTACGACAACACAACTGCTACAATTACAAACGGCGACCCCGAGGTGATTCCAACAGGCAGCCTACGACAACACAACTGCTACAATTACAAACGGCGACCCCGAGGTGATTCCAACAGGCAGCCTACGACAACACAACTGCTACAATTACAAACGGCGACCCCGAGGTGATTCCAACAGGCAGCCTACGACAACACAACTGCTACAATTACAAACGGCGACCCCGAGGTGATTCCAACAGGCAGCCTACGACAACACAACTGCTACAATTACAAACGGCGACCCCGAGGTGATTCCAACAGGCAGCCTACGACAACACAACTGCTACAATTACAAACGGCGACCCCGAGGTGATTCCAACAGGCAGCCTACGACAACACAACTGCTACAATTACAAACGGCGACCCCGAGGTGATTCCAACAGGCAGCCTACGACAACACAACTGCTACAATTACAAACGGCGACCCCGAGGTGATTCCAACAGGCAGCCTACGACAACACAACTGCTACAATTACAAACGGCGACCCCGAGGTGATTCCAACAGGCAGCCTACGACAACACAACTGCTACAATTACAAACGGCGACCCCGAGGTGATTCCAACAGGCAGCCTACGACAACACAACTGCTACAATTACAAACGGCGACCCCGAGGTGATTCCAACAGGCAGCCTACGACAACACAACTGCTACAATTACAAACGGCGACCCCGAGGTGATTCCAACAGGCAGCCTACGACAACACAACTGCTACAATTACAAACGGCGACCCCGAGGTGATTCCAACAGGCAGCCTACGACAACACAACTGCTACAATTACAAACGGCGACCCCGAGGTGATTCCAACAGGCAGCCTACGACAACACAACTGCTACAATTACAAACGGCGACCCCGAGGTGATTCCAACAGGCAGCCTACGACAACACAACTGCTACAATTACAAACGGCGACCCCGAGGTGATTCCAACAGGCAGCCTACGACAACACAACTGCTACAATTACAAACGGCGACCCCGAGGTGATTCCAACAGGCAGCCTACGACAACACAACTGCTACAATTACAAACGGCGACCCCGAGGTGATTCCAACAGGCAGCCTACGACAACACAACTGCTACAATTACAAACGGCGACCCCGAGGTGATTCCAACAGGCAGCCTACGACAACACAACTGCTACAATTACAAACGGCGACCCCGAGGTGATTCCAACAGGCAGCCTACGACAACACAACTGCTACAATTACAAACGGCGACCCGAGTGATCCAACAGGCCACACTGCTCACGGACCCGAGGTGATTCCAACAGGCAGCCTACGACAACACAACTGCTACAATTACAAACGGCGACCCCGAGGTGATTCCAACAGGCAGCCTACGACAACACAACTGCTACAATTACAAACGGCGACCCCGAGGTGATTCCAACAGGCAGCCTACGACAACACAACTGCTACAATTACAAACGGCGACCCCGAGGTGATTCCAACAGGCAGCCTACGACAACACAACTGCTACAATTACAAACGGCGACCCCGAGGTGATTCCAACAGGCAGCCTACGACAACACAACTGCTACAATTACAAACGGCGACCCCGAGGTGATTCCAACAGGCAGCCTACGACAACACAACTGCTACAATTACAAACGGCGACCCCGAGGTGATTCCAACAGGCAGCCTACGACAACACAACTGCTACAATTACAAACGGCGACCCCGAGGTGATTCCAACAGGCAGCCTACGACAACACAACTGCTACAATTACAAACGGCGACCCCGAGGTGATTCCAACAGGCAGCCTACGACAACACAACTGCTACAATTACAAACGGCGACCCCGAGGTGATTCCAACAGGCAGCCTACGACAACACAACTGCTACAATTACAAACGGCGACCCCGAGGTGATTCCAACAGGCAGCCTACGACAACACAACTGCTACAATTACAAACGGCGACCCCGAGGTGATTCCAACAGGCAGCCTACGACAACACAACTGCTACAATTACAAACGGCGACCCCGAGGTGATTCCAACAGGCAGCCTACGACAACACAACTGCTACAATTACAAACGGCGACCCCGAGGTGATTCCAACAGGCAGCCTACGACAACACAACTGCTACAATTACAAACGGCGACCCCGAGGTGATTCCAACAGGCAGCCTACGACAACACAACTGCTACAATTACAAACGGCGACCCCGAGGTGATTCCAACAGGCAGCCTACGACAACACAACTGCTACAATTACAAACGGCGACCCCGAGGTGATTCCAACAGGCAGCCTACGACAACACAACTGCTACAATTACAAACGGCGACCCCGAGGTGATTCCAACAGGCAGCCTACGACAACACAACTGCTACAATTACAAACGGCGACCCCGAGGTGATTCCAACAGGCAGCCTACGACAACACAACTGCTACAATTACAAACGGCGACCCCGAGGTGATTCCAACAGGCAGCCTACGACAACACAACTGCTACAATTACAAACGGCGACCCCGAGGTGATTCCAACAGGCAGCCTACGACAACACAACTGCTACAATTACAAACGGCGACCCCGAGGTGATTCCAACAGGCAGCCTACGACAACACAACTGCTACAATTACAAACGGCGACCCCGAGGTGATTCCAACAGGCAGCCTACGACAACACAACTGCTACAATTACAAACGGCGACCCCGAGGTGATTCCAACAGGCAGCCTACGACAACACAACTGCTACAATTACAAACGGCGACCCCGAGGTGATTCCAACAGGCAGCCTACGACAACACAACTGCTACAATTACAAACGGCGACCCCGAGGTGATTCCAACAGGCAGCCTACGACAACACAACTGCTACAATTACAAACGGCGACCCCGAGGTGATTCCAACAGGCAGCCTACGACAACACAACTGCTACAATTACAAACGGCGACCCCGAGGTGATTCCAACAGGCAGCCTACGACAACACAACTGCTACAATTACAAACGGCGACCCCGAGGTGATTCCAACAGGCAGCCTACGACAACACAACTGCTACAATTACAAACGGTGACCCCGAGGTGATTCCAACAGGCAGCCTACGACAACACAACTGCTACAATTACAAACGGTGACCCCGAGGTGATTCCAACAGGCAGCCTACGACAACACAACTGCTACAATTACAAACGGTGACCCCGAGGTGATTCCAACAGGCAGCCTACGACAACACAACTGCTACAATTACAAACGGTGACCCCGAGGTGATTCCAACAGGCAGCCTACGACAACACAACTGCTACAATTACAAACGGTGACCCCGAGGTGATTCCAACAGGCAGCCTACGACAACACAACTGCTACAATTACAAACGGTGACCCCGAGGTGATTCCAACAGGCAGCCTACGACAACACAACTGCTACAATTACAAACGGTGACCCCGAGGTGATTCCAACAGGCAGCCTACGACAACACAACTGCTACAATTACAAACGGCGACCCCGAGGTGATTCCAACACACAGCCTACGACAACACAACTGCTACAATTACAAACGGCGACCCCGAGGTGATTCCAACAGGCAGCCTACGACAACACAACTGCTACAATTATAAACAGCGACCCCGACGTGATTCGAACCCACAGCCTTCTGATTTTCTAGAGCTGGATGTTTAGAGAGCCCCGAGCAGCCAGAAGGACACGACCCTTACCCTCAGCGCGGTGGCGAAGCTGTTCTTCAGGTTGGTGGCGATGCTCATCAGCAAAGGCTCCCTGCAGGTGATCATGGCCATGCCGGCCGTCAGGTTCCTCATCATGTGGTGGGCAGCCACCCGCATCCGAGACTCCTCGGAGTCCAGGGCGAAGTCCTTGCGGACGATCTGCTCGCAGGTAGTCATGGCGATCTTGATGGAGCGATCCACCACGGGGTGCACCAGCTCCTGCACTGCCCGCTCGATGGCCTGCCGCACGCACTGCTTCAGCTGAGGGTGTGCTTGGAACAGGGGGATCTGCACAAAGGGCACGCAAGGTCAGTGAGAACGAATGAAAAGCGGAGTCCCACCTGCTTCAGATGCACCCCAGGAAGTTCAGTAAGGACATGTGCAGGGGGTCCTGCATCTGGGGAGGGATAACAGCGTGTCCTGGTTTCAGGGCTGCTGTCTTCGGATGTGTGCTCATTTTTAGGTGAGACACAATACTTGATAGTTTTCAGTGATGGCAGGGAGACAAAGGAGACAGCAAGCCACATAGCAGCACAGCTGTCCGACATCTGGAGAGCCCTTCCAGTCATTTGTACCTTTGGCATGACCTTACTCTTAGCTTCTTGGTTCTCCCCTATAATGAATTTTGACCTCCAAATCGTTGTATGAGGTTCAGAAAGACTCTGAAGTACTCAAACAACATCAATGGGAAATTTGGATGTTAGGAAGAAGTTTGGATATTAGAAGTTCTTTTCTGTGAGGCTGGTGGAACACTAGAGCAGGTTGTCCAGGGAGGTGGTGGAGGCCCCATCCCTGGAGACATTTGGGGTCAGGCTTGGAAGGGCTCTGAGAAGCCTGATGTAGTTAGCAATGTCTTTGCTTGCTGCGGGGGGATTGGACTAGATGACCTTTGGAGATCCTTTCTAACCCCATGCATTTTATGATCCTATGATCCTAAAGCCGGACAGATCCTCTCTTGCCCCGAGAGGGACAAAAGAATGACACACACAAATGGATTGGAAAGTGATGGGAAGTTTAAATGGAAAAAAGCAGTTAGGGTTTTACAGAAACTACAAAGCATAGTGGCAAGAATATTCCACAGTGTACAGAGTCCCTTACACCACACCAAAAGGCCTCCCAACACTTCCTTTCTCCCCACCTGAGGTTATACCTAAAAACCCTCAAGGCTCCTTCTTCCCCTGACACTGCTAGGCTCAGGCTGGCCAGGTCTGAGACTGCCCACTCCCCCCCCCCCCCCACCTCTTTCTCCTCCTGGCATTATGCCTAGACAGGCCCAAGAGGCCTTTAGATACTCCCCATGACCCAATAGGGAGCATCTCCCATGGGAGCAGAGAAGGAAGAAAGAGAAAGATAATGACTTTGCAGATGAATTTATAGGGTGCAAGATTTATGGGCAGAAACACGCTGTTTCCTGTGTCCACCTCCTGGGCTGGACACTCGGGACACTGGAGCTGTAGCTTATGTGGCAGCAACAGGAGGCACTCAGCCTAAACTGCCACACAGCAGGCACCAGGGCAGGCTAGGGGCTGCCCTGCTGGGAAGCAGCTCCATGGAGAAAGGCCTTGGAGTGTTGGTGGACAGCAAGTTCTGCATGGGACAGCAATGTGCCCTTGGGGCCAAGAGAAACAATGGGATCCTGGAGTGCATCAAGAAAAGTGTGGCCAGCAGGGCTAGGGAAGTTCTTCTACCTCTCTACTCTGCCCTGGGAAGGCCACACATGGAACACTGTGTCCAGTTTTGATCTCCCCAGTTCAAGAGAGAAAATTGCTAGAGAGGATCCAACAGAGAGCCATGAAGATGCTTAGGGGACTTGAGCATCTCCCCTATGAAGGGAGACTGAGAGCCCTGGGGCTGTTTAGTCTTGAGAAGAGAAGACTGAGAGGGGATCTCATCAATGTGTATAAATATCTGAAGGGTGGGTGTCAAGTGCAGGGGACCAAGTTCTTTTTGGTTGTGCACAGTAATAAGCCAAGAAACAATAGTTTCCAACTTGAACACAGAAGATTTCAGCTCAACATGAGGATAAACTTCTTTACAGCGAGGGTGACAAAGCCCTGGAGCAGGCTCCACCACAGGGAGGTTGTGGAGTCTCCTTCTCTGGAGACTTTTAAAACGTGCCTGGATGCATTCCTGTGCAGACTGCCCTAAGTGATCCTGCTCTGGCAGGGGGGTTGGACTTGATGATCTCTGGAGGTCCCTTCCAACCTCCGATACACTGTGAGACTGTATAGCAGGTGTGATTAACCTTGTAAGCACCTGTGAAAGAGCAAACCTGGAAACTTCCTGGGGCCCAGATAAACATGTAGCACATGTGATTAACTTTGTGACACACTGAACTGTGTGTGTGTCCCTGGCCATGTTTGGATATGCTCCATCCTATAGGTCCAGTTATCAGGGTTCTGTGTTACCAAGGGCATTAATTGTCTTTGGACAGTATTTAAACCAGACAAGTTAGACACCTCAGCCTTGTTCTCACCCAGACAGCAAGAGCCAAATGCTGCCAGAGGAGCAGCTGAAGAACCTGTCCTAACAGGCAACAACTACACCCAGGCCTTGCACCTGGACCAAGGCAGAAAGGGGAAAAGCTCCAAGAGAATTGAACCCCAGAAGAGGCTACAGCCCAGCAAGGGAGCACACAGGGAGGCCTCCCAGCCCTCTCTGAGCCAAGGACTGCTCAAATTATAGCCACAACATCTGGGAAGATACAGGACAGAGGAGCAAGTCATGAGTCCCAGGCTAAACTGCCACAGGATCCCATTGGTGGGAAAACCACAGAACCTTTATTTCCAATTCGAATTGCTGTATTGGAAATGTTAGATCTGTGCTTGAATCATTTAACTGCCTTTATATGTGGAATGTAATACCCACAACCAAATAATTGACACTGTAAATACACTTTTCTTCCCCCAAAAAGGGTTGTCAAGGCCTGGCCCAGGCTGGCCAGGGCAGTGGTGGAGTCTCCCTCCCCGGAGGGGTTTTCAAAGCTATGTAGATGGGGTGTTGAAGGACCGATTTTCTTCCAAAGCTGCAGCTGAGTGTAATGCAAAGCCCAACTCAGGAGCCAAGTCACACTTCAAGGAGCACAGCAGCTCTTTAGAAGCTTAAATCCTGACAGCAACTATCCCAGCTGCCAGAAATAAACTGGGTAATGCCACAGCAGCAGATCATTTGAACATGTGAAACTGTTCATGTAAACACTACCTATCCCTGAAGGTCTCCACCTGCAGTGCTTACCCTCCCCATTACTTTTCAGAGGTGACTCCTCTCCCAACCACCTCAACTTGCAAAGTGGGATCTGTGGCAATGCTGGTGGTGGTAAGAACACTGGTAGCAAACCAAAGCAGCTCTAAAACTCACCGTTGGATTTAAGGTGATGTGTGGAGCCAAGCCTCCTAAAGAATAGACATTGATGTCGTGGTAGCTGTACTGGGGCTGGGGAGGAACAGTGGCTGTACAGGTGGTGCTGGTAGCTGGAGTTGTAGAAGTAGCTGTAAAACACAAGGAGGTTTGGATTGAACCATTTCTGAAAAGGAAATGCTTCTGAAGGCAGCATTGAACCTTATCTCAACCAGCACATGACCAACATTAACACATGGATGAGGCTTCATGATCTGCAGAACTTCTGTTTAGGGTATCACTGATAGGACTGGGGGGAATGGAGCAAAACTAGAAGGAGGTAGATTAAGATTGGATGTTAGGAAGAAATTCTTCCTCATGAGGGTGGTGAGACACTGGAACAGGTTGCCCAGGGAAGTGGTGGAAGCCACGTCCAGGCTGGATGTGGCTGTGAGCAACCTGCTCTAGTGTGAGGTGTCCCTGCCGGTGGCAGGGAGGTTGGAACTGGCTGAGCCTTGAGGTCCCTTCCAAGCCTGACAATTCTATGATTCTGTTCTGCAGTTTTATCATGAAGCCTCAAGTTCATCTAGCAATATTGTTCTCCACCTTCCAGACAATTAGCACCAAACTAGCTCCAGCACATTTCAACAAAGCTGTTTGTGTGACACATTTAGCCCTTCATGGCTAGTTAATAGCTGACCCTGCTTCCCTCCCTCCTAAGGAGTAGGTACACAGAGTGCACATACAATTAGTCCTCAGGATGCCTTTCACAGGCTTCCTGTATTCAACTTTGCAAACCTGCTTCTGTGAATACTTCTACTAATGGATCTGGAGTACTGGGCTGGGCTCCTGGAACTACTGGAGAGAGTCCAGTAGAAGATACAAAGCTGTTGAAGGGCTTGGAGCAGCTCTGTGAGGAGCAAAGACTGAGAGCCCCTGGGCCTGAGAGCCTGCAGAAGAGCAGCCCCAGAGGGCATCTTAGCAAGAGATAAAAGCCCTGTGGGGGGCAAGAGGCTGGGGCCAGACTCTGCTCACTGGTGCCCAGGGACAGGACAAGGGGCAAGGGGCACAAACTGGACCCCAAGAGGTTCCATCCGAACAGGAGAAGAAACTTCTTTGGTGGGAGGGTGCTGGAGGCCTGGTGCAGGCTGCTCAGAGAGGTTGTGGAGTCTCCTTGAGTGGAGAGCTTCTAACCCCCCCTGGGTATTGTGCTCCTGGGCAAGCTGCTGTTGCTGGCCTGATTTAGCAGGTGGCTTGGACTGGATGATCTCCAGAAGTCCCTTCCAAGCCCACCATGCTGGGATTCTGGGATGACAGAACCAACCAAGGTATCTACCCACACCCAGCAATCCTCTAACAGCTTGGGGAGCTTCATGTTTGTCTGGGAAATGGCACAACCTGCCTTGAGCTTCTCAAGCACTCTATGAAATGCACTTACTGGTTGTTGTGATGGGTGGTAGCTCTTCGGGCTGCTTCACATCCTTCTTTGGAGCAGACAGCTGCTCATCCAGGTTTTTCAGGCGATCCTTATCTTTCAGCAGATTTCCAGGTTTCAGCTCATTGATGTCTAGTGCAAGATTCTTGCAGAGCACCTCGATCTCAAACTTCAGATTCAACTGCACAACAATTCCAGTTTAGGTTATGTCAGAAGGGAAAAAAAACCCCAGACCCCAAAAACTTTACTGGGCAACTCCCAACCTTCCCATTCTAACCCAAAGCCTTACTGAGGCTTTAATAGCCACTGAGGATTAGACAAATATCTTGCATGCTGCTTTGAGAGGAGAAGAGACTTTCATAGAATCAATCATAGAATCAGTCAAGACTGGAAAGGACCACAAGGATCAGCCAGTTCCAACCCCCCTGCCATGGGCAGGGACACCTCACACTACATCAGGCTGGCCAGAGCCTCATCCAGCCTGGCTGCAAACACCTCCAGGGATGGGGTCTCAACCACCTCCCTGGACAACCCATTCCAGGCTCTCACCACTCTCATGAGGAAGAATTTCTTCCTCACATCCAATCTCAATCTCCCCACTTCCAGCTTTGTTCCATTCCCCCCACTCCTATCACTCCCTCACACCCTCCAAAGTCCCTCCCCAGCTTTCTTGGAGCCCCCTTCAGATTCTGGAAGGCCACAAGAAGATCACCTCAGAGCCTTCTTTTCTCCAGACTGAACAGCCCCAACTCTTTCAGTCTGTCCTCATAGGAGAGCAGCTCCAGCCCTCTGCTCATCCTGGTGGCCCTCCTCTGGACATGTTCCAGCACCTCCAGATCCCTCTTGTAACAGAGGCTCCAGAACTGGACCCAGAGCT
Source organism: Indicator indicator (assembly GCF_027791375.1). Lineage (NCBI taxonomy): Eukaryota > Metazoa > Chordata > Aves > Piciformes > Indicatoridae > Indicator > Indicator indicator. The sequence goes on from NC_072028.1 coordinate 21,027,890, forward strand.
CCAGCTGTGGTCTGAGCAGAGTGGAGCAGAGGGGCAGAATCCCTTCCCTGGCCCTGCTGGCCACACTTCTGCTGCAGCCCAGGCTCTGCTTGGCTCTCTGGGCTGCAAGTGCACATTGACAGCTCCTGTTGAGCTTCTTGTCCACCAGCACCCCCCAGTCCCTCTCCTCAGGGCTACTCTCCAGCCAGTCCACTGGTATTGGAGCTTGGGATTGCCTCGACCCAGGACCTTGCCCTTGGTCTTGTTGAACCTCATGAGGCTGGCTTGTGCCCACCTCTCCAGCCTGTCCAGGTCCCTCTGGATGGCATCCCTTCCAAACTCTACTAAATTAAGCAATGCCCAATTCTCCCCATGTTAAAGATGTCAAAACATCTTCTGCTCGACTGCTATGATCAAGCAAACCTCCCACTGAGTAGTTACAGAAAAGCAAAGCAGAAGTTTACCTTTAAATCGTGCTCTTGATGTAGCTCAGCTAAAACATTCATAATTGCCATTGTCCAGGGATTTGGAGGCCTGAAGACCTGCAAGAGAGAGGAGAGAGGAATTACACAGACTTCTTGCATGATTTAATTTACAACTGGTAAGGTTTGAAATGTTGTGTGGATACAGCATCACAGAATGAGTTAGGTTGGAATGGACCTCAGAGATCATCTACCCAAACCCCCTTGCCTGTAGGACAGGGACACCTCTTGACTTAGTTGCTCAGGGCCTCATCCAGCCTGGCCTTCAACACCTCCTGGGAGGGGCAGCCACAGCCTCCCTGGGCAACCTGTGCCAGTCTCTCCTCAGCCTCACTGACAACAATTTCTTCTTCCTCTCCATTCTCACTCTCCCCTCTCTCAGCTCCAAGCCATTGTCCCTTGTCCTGTCACTCCCAGCCCTTGGCCAAAGTCCCTCCCCAGCTCTCCTGGAGCCCCTTCAGGTACTGGAAAGCTGCTCTAAGGTCTCCCAGGACACTTCTCCAGGCTGAACAGCCCCATCTCTCTCAGCCTACCTGCATAGGGGAGGTTCTCCAGCCCTCTGGAAGAGTTTGTACAGCTGCAGTAGGGTTGAATTAAGTAATGTTTGACTGCAACTAGATTATAAAATCTAAGCTGAGCTTTAAACAGGGGTGATGGAACACAATGACCTGGTCCTTCTGAGAAATCCCTTCTGTGTCAAGCAGAACTCATGAGAATTGCTCAGGGTCAAACTAAGGTAGGGGAATTAAAATAACATCAAACAGTAAGTCAATTCTAGAAGCCCTTTAATGGCATCTTTCCAACAGTGCAGCTAAGGGCACTGATCCAGACTGCAAAGAGGATACAAGAGAACCATAGAATGGTTTGGGTTGGAAGGGACCTCCAAAGCTCATCCAGTCCAGCTGCCCTGGGAGTCAGCAGGGACATCCTCCACTAGATCAGGTTGCTCAGAGCCTTCTCAAGCCTGACCATGAATATCTCCAGGGACGGAGCCTCAACTCTCTCCCTTAGCAACCTGTTGCAGTGTTCCAGCAGCCCCATGGTGCAGGACTTGTTCCTCACACCCAAACTCAGTCTGCTCTGCTCTCATTTCAAGCCAATGCCCCTGGGTCCTGCCACTGCAAGCCTTTGGGAACAGTCCCTCTGCAGCCTTCTTGTAGCCCCTTCAGGTCCTGGAAGGCTGCTTGGAGGCCTCCTCAAGTCTTCTCCAGGCTGCACAGCCCCAGCTCCCTCAGCCTGTCCTCATAGCAGAGGTGCTCCAGCAGGTCATTTATTGTCCCTCAAAAGAGAGTTTCCCCACCTGAAGCCCTTTACAGCCCTTTCATTCTCTCCATGAAATTCTATCAGTTTTTTTCACTTTTGGAGCTAAATTACTTCTTGCAGTATTTCTTTTGCCACTCCAGCACTAAAGTCTGGCAGCACAAAGCCACTTACCACGCTCCTGACGCTGGATTCTAAGACTTTGGCAACAAATGGCACTACATAAAGCAGTTCCTGCTGGCCCTTCACGTATGCCTCCAGCAGCAGAGACTTCACATCCAAATCCTGGAAAACACCAGCAAGGAGTGACAAGGGGGAAACAGCAAACACTGCCAAAATTCCACTTTCAAGCTATTTCCATCTGGAACACACTGAGGTGAGGTTGAGCCAAGCTCGGCCTTCCCTTTCAGATCACTAAGCAGTAATTACTTTTTGGACAGACATTTACAGAAATACATTTTCCCCATGGGATTAATTGATTTATTTTGGGGAAGAGCCATAGAATGGTAAGATTGGAAGGGACCTCCAGAGTTTGAGTCCAACCCCCTTGTCAAAGCAGGGTCAGCCAGGGTAGGTCAGACAGGAGCACATCCAGGTAGGTAGGAAAGTCTCCAGACAAGGAGACTCCACAACCTCTCTGGGCAGCCTGCTCCAGGGCTCCAGCACCCTCCCATCAAAGAAGTTTCTCCTCATGTTGAGGTGGAGCCTCCTGGGCTCCAGCTTGTACCTGTTGGTCCTTGTCGGGTCACTGGACACCACCTGAAGAGCCTGGCACCTTCACCCTTATGCCCACCCCTCAGATATTGATAGGCATTGATCAGATCCCCTCTGAGCCTTCTCTTCTCCAGACTAACCACCCCCAGGGCTCTCAGCCTTTCTCCACAGCAGATATTTCAGTCCATCATCCTTGTAAGCCTCCACTGGACTATCTCCAGCAGGCCTCTGTCTCTCAAACTGGGGAGGCCAAAACTGAACACAGTATTCCAGGTGTGGTTTCACCAGGGCAGAGTAGAAGGGGAAGAGAACCTCCCTAGACTTGTTGGCCACAACCTTCTTGATGAAGCTCAGAATATCATTAAGCAGAACTTAACTACTAACTTCCCTGACACACAAAACTAGTTAGAAGTCTTAAAATGACCAACTCCGGAATAATATTTTGTTCTTAGCATGCCAAAGGGAGGCACCAGGAAGGTGAGATCAAATTCCCCACAGCCTGTGCTACTGCCCAGCAGTGTGCCAAGTGCTGCCAAAACAAGTGTGCCAAGGCAGAGGCTGACCGTGTGCAGGATGGGTTTATTTTTAGCCAGTGTGATCATGCCCAGCCAGTGCCCCAGGTTCTTCAGCAAGGAACGGTCTGAGAAGTTGGCTGCAGCTTTATCTGATGTCAGGAGCACCTGAGGGAAAGAAAGAACCAAAACCAAAACTCTTAGCAACCAGTGGAAGGTCACCAGACTCAAAGCCATATCCAGCAGCTGGTGTGACTTCAGTTACATGCTGAGCTTGGGTGACCCAGGAGATACTCCAAGTAGCCTTCACTTGAGGGCAGCAGCTCAGAAATGTGCCCTGGAAAGGATTTCAAAGCTCCTTTCTTTCAAGAGGATCAGGAAGAGATTTCCCCTGACTCTAGAAGGATCCTCTGCCCCCAGGGGGAGGGATCCTCTGCCCCCAGGGGGAGGGATCCTCTGCCCCCAGGGGGAGGGATCCTCTGCCCCCAGGGGGAGGGATCCTCTGCCCCCAGGGGGAGGGATCCTCTGCCCCCAGGGGGAGGGATCCTCTGCCCCCAGGGGGAGGGATCCTCTGCCCCCAGGGGGAGGGATCCTCTGCCCCCAGGGGGAGGGATCCTCTGCCCCCAGGGGGAGGGATCCTCTGCCCAAGTCCCCACCATATACTCTCAAGACTGTTACACCTCTTCACCTGGAAAAGGAGAACTTAAGGAAACATCTCATCTTAACACTTCATCACAGACCTGCAGGCTGCAATTTGCTCTTCTGGGCAAACCACTTAATTCTCATTTCAAGACCTGCATCGTGTCACAGAATGGTAGAGGGTGGAAGGGACCTCTAGAGATCGAGTCCAACCCCTAAGCCAGAGCAGGGTCACCTAGGGCAGGTCACACAGGAAGGCAGTCAGCTAGGTTTTGAAAGTTTCCAGAGCAGGAGACTCCACAACCTCTCTGGGGAGCCACAAGTGTTCTGCTGTTAGTTGTGTTCCTTAGCCTCAGAGGAGCAACAGCTGCACAGGGGTAGCTCAGCCATGCTCTGAAGGAGGCAGGAGATTCTGTTGCACCATAGCGTAACCTGCGGCGGTCAGGAATTCCACCAACAGGTTTAAAAATAGTGCTGCTCTGACAGGCTTGGGGCACCTGCTGCTTCCTCCTCCCCTTCAGGGTACCTCAGCCCTCCACTGAATTTGGGTTGTTACACCCCCGCTTTCTAACACAGCTTCACAGATTGCACTTGGTTGGAAGGGACTCTCCAAGGGCATCCTGTCCAACCCCCTGCAGGCAGCAGGGACACCTCCAGCTGGAGCAGGCTGCCCAGGGACACAGCCAGGCTGAGCTTGAATGGCTCCAGGGATGGAGCCTCCAGCACCTCCCTGGGCAACCTGTGCCAGTGTCTGCCCAGCCTCCCTGGGCACAACTTCCTCCTGAGCTCCAACCTAACTCTGCCCTGCTCCACTTCCAAACCATTGCCCCTGGGCCTATCCCCACAGCCCCTTCTGAACAGTCCCTCCCCAGCCTGCCTGCAGCTCCCCTGCAGAGCTTCAGCTGCAGCTCTCCCTGCAGCCTTCTCTTCTGCAGGCTGCACAGCCCCAACTCTCCCAGCCTGGCCCCACAGCAGAGGTTCTGCAGCCTCTGATCATCTCTGTGGCCTCCTCTGGACCCCTTCCATCAGCTTCAGGTCTTCCTCATGTTGGAGGCCCCAGAGCTGGACCCAGCACTGTAGGTGAGGTCTCACCAGCTCAGAGGGGCAGAATGCCCTCTTTCCACCTGCTGGTCTTTCCCCTTTTCTTCTTCTTTAACCAAAACAGCAGAGTGATTTTCTTATCTGTGTACTCTCCATGCACAAAAGAACTAAACCAGAAATGCTTCTCCCCTGGGTTATGATGTGCAAGCCTCACAGCCAACCCGGATAAATGAATTCCGGCACGGATTTGCCCTCTCAGTCCATCTGAGTTAAGTCTGAGTTCCTGACTGAGACCTCATTCCTGGAGACATTCAAGATCAGACTCCATGTGGCCCTGAGCAGCCTGCTCTAGGTAGATGTCCCCCTGCTGACTGCAGGTGGACAGGATAAGATCATGGAATGGTCTGGGTTGGAAGGGACCTTTGAAGGTCATCCAATCCAACCCCCTCTGCAGTCAAGCAGGGACATCCTCAAATAGGTGACCTTTGAGGGTCACTTCCAACCCAATGCAAGCTGTGAATCTCAGCGTTCAGAGGTTCCCTGCTAGATTCAGTAGTTAGCAGGTGGATATTGGAATGACCTTTGCTATTTGAAGGTCAGTCCCACAGTGAGCAAACAGCCTGAGAACAGCACCCAGCTGCATCTTTCATCCAGCAGAAAGCTTGCACCACTCACCTTGATATTCCTGTAGGTTTCATTCAGAACCATTTTATTGAACTCTGGATTCTTCAGAGTGTCCAGGAAGTTTGAATAGAGGCTGTGAAAATTGGGCTCAATACTGACTCTCTTCATCACAAGGTACTGGGATACCCAAGGCATAAACTCTTCTTTCACTGTTTCCTTCAGTTCTTCAACCTGTCTCCATAGAGAAGGAAAAAACAAGACAAAAAACACATCACAGAAGATATAAGAAGATGATCATCAACTTCTGAGGTCAGCTGTGTCATGGTTAACTGAATTCCTGTTAACATTAAGGTGGTTTTAAGTCAGTGGTGTCTCACTGTTAAAGAATGGTGGGGGCTGGAAGGGGCCTCTGGACATAATGTGATCCAAACCCCTTGCTGAAGATGGTTTGCTTCAAAGATGTGCTCAACTCAGCAGCTAATCAGCAAGTTTGGATTGTTTATCTCTCTCTCCCACCTCTCAGATTTGAGCAGATCATTGCAAAATAATTGCTGACAGCATCTTAGCTTAAAGCCACCAGGCCAGGTGGCAGCAGTACTGCAGAGCACTGCTAGCTCAAAAGATTACCTAAATTTTAGCCCCAAATCCCTCCAGGCCAAAGACCTCCAGCCCCCAAAATCCCTCCAGGCAAGAGCCCTCCAGCCCCCAAAATCCCTCCAGCCCCCCCAAATCCCACAAGAATTTCAGCTTTAAATGCAAGAATCCATCAGCTTAACCTTGCAGTCTTCCATGGTACCCAGCCTCTGTCTGATGAGAATGTTTGTTTGACCTTCATTTTAATTTATTTAATTTTATAGAGTCATCGTTTCATTTATTTTTAATTGAAAAGCTAATATTGGGTTTTATTTTAATTATTTTTAAATCTATTTAATTTTTTAATGTATTTTCAGACCATTTAGGGTGTTTGGTTTTTTTTCATCTCTTTCCAAGGACAGTAACACCACAAAGGACTAATCCTGGGCACCTAGCAGAAGCTCTTTCCTGAAAAGCAAAGCACTGCTGACATCACTGACTTAATACAAAGGGTCTGGCTTTCCAGAAATGAGGAAAATGGGAGGAGAAAGCAAGGATAAGAGCAATTATCTCTTCCACATCCCTCCTTTCCCTGAAACATTCTACCTCCAGCACCTGTTCAAGCAGCAGGGTTAGTTAATATTGGTACTAATAGCTGCTAACTCTAATTTCTTTACAGTGTGCTCCCCCTTAAATTGTTCCAAGCTGGAATTTGGAAGGAACATCATCCCTCCCCCCTCCCTCAAGCACTTCAGAATGGATTTCCAGCAAGGTCTTAACAATGGAGTTGTTTCCACACTTGCCTTCTGTGTCATGTTGGACTGAGACAGATTGTTGAAGATGAAAGCAATCTTTTCCTGGACGTTCTCTGGAGGTTCCACAATTCTCTCAGTTTGATCTGTTGCTACCAGCAGGGTATCAATGTTGGTGGTATTGATGGAAGGCTGCAGGGAGAGCAAGAAATTAGCAAGAGACAATACCCAGAGGTGACAGCAAAAAAAAAAAACAAACCTTTGGCTGTGTTCTTCCAAGTAAAAAATAATGGAATTGAGCCCTGGCAGGTTACATTTACTGCCTGGAATTCACTTGAAGCAGCACTGAAAGGAGCCAAGTGAGGGTCTGAGTTTTTTTTTTTATTCTACAAACAAACATCAACACTCAGCTGGACAAAAAAAAAAAAAAAACCTCCAGAACTGAGATTCCTATAGAACAGTTGGCAATGGCACCCATCAGGCTAACAGAAAAGGCAGTCCCAAGCACAATCCAGTCTGGGAGCAGTTCAGTGCTGGGATGGGAAGGAAAAAACCCAGGAGTGTTTCTGAGAACAGCCAAATGTAAGTCAACAATGTGCCCCCCATGGCCCTGCAGCTGAGGCCAAGGGCAATGCCACTTCTTAAGATTAACAGTGTGCCCCCAATGGCCCTAGAGCTGCAGGACTGAACCCTAGGGCAATGCCACTTCTTAAATGCAACAGTTCCCCCCATGGCCCTACTGCTGAGGCCAAGGGCAATGCCACTTCTTAAGGTCAAGAGTGTGCCCCCCATGGCCCTAGAGCTGCAGGGTTGTAGCCACATCACCTCCTAACTGCAATCAAGGTGAAAAAAGAGTTTTGAATATCTACCAGAACGGGACTTCAAAACTGGGCATTACAAATATTGCAAGCCAATCACCTAAATGACAACCAGGTGTGAAAAAAATTTGATAGCTACAATAGGAAGTGTCCCCAGAAGCTTATTTTTATCTTTCACAGAATGGTTTTGACCTCTAAGATCATCAAGTCCAACCATTAACCCAGCACTGCCAGGGCAGCACTAGACCATGGCCCTCAGCACCATATCTACAGGGCTTTGAAAACCTTCCAGGGAGATGGGGACTCTACCACCTCCATGGGCAGCCTGGGCCAGGTCTTTGCAACCCTTTTAAGGAAGAAATTGTTCCTCATGTTCAACCTAAACCTCCCCTAGCACAATCTGAGGCCATTTCCTCTCCTCCTATCACCTGATACTAGAGAGACCAAACCCCATCTCACTGCAACTTCCTTTCAGGGAGTTGTAGAGAGCAGTGAGGTCTCTCCCCAGCCTCCTCTTCTCCAGGCTAAACAACCCCAGGTCCCTCAGAGGGACAAGACTTGTGCTCTAGACCCTTCCCCAGCTTTGCTGGCCTTCTCTGGACCTGCTCCAGCCCCTCAATGTCTTTCTTGGAGAAAAGAGATCTCAGCTACCTTTGGCTGTTGCCTCCTTTAATTTGAGGAGTTTAAAAGAACTCCAGAAAGCAGTGCCAGGAACCAAAACAAGATTGACTTTAGAGTTGATTATAAAGCTCTAAGCACCCTCAGCACACAGGTGGGATCCCCACCTGAATCATAGAATGGTCCAGGCCAGAAGGGACCTCCAAAGGTCATCCAGTCCGACCTCCTCACAGTCAGCAGGGACATCCCCAGAGCCCTCTGGAACCTCACCTTGAGTCATCTCCAGGGATGGAGCCTCAACCACCTCCCTGGGCAACCTGTTCCAGTGTTCCATCACCCTCATGGTGCAGAACTTGCTCCTCACATCCAATCTCAGTCTGCTCTGCTCTAGTTTGAAGCCATTGCCCCTGGTCCTGTCCCTGCAGGACTCTGCAAACAGTCTCTCTCCCCCCTTCTTCTCTCCCCCCTGTAGGCCCTCTCCAGGTACTGGCAGGCTGCTATTAGGTCTCCCCAGAGCCTTCTCCAGGCAGGAGGCCCCCAGCTCCCTCAGATTCCCGGGTGCTTACCGGCACATCCTTCTTGAAGCTGACTCCGGTCGGCCTGGTGATTGTAATGGTTTTTGCCACAGTGGTGGTGGTTGAGGTGGTTACTATAGTGCTGACTTGGCCAGCAAGAGGAGGTTTTGCTGGAACTTGGGCCTGGGCCTGAGCCTGGGCAAGTGCAATGCTTCCAGGGGTGGTGATTGAACCCTGCATCTTCACAGGAGGATCTCTGGATTGCTGTCCATATTCTATGTACTGAAACAAGGGGGAAGAGAAACTGAGTTTTAGCTTAAGCAGGACAAAAAAAGTTTGCCACTGATCCTTAAAAATACTTCACACTGCCAGCATGAAGGCAATCTGCAAGATACAACTGAAGACCCTTCTAAAGTACATCTCATTATTTACTGTCTCACTGGAAAAGAGCCTCAAGCTCTACCTCTGACCTCAGCAGGTTGATGCCAAGTGTCAGGAGACTCACACTGTACAGAGTACTCAAACCCCCACCCCTGCAGGCCTGGGGTAATAGAATAAAAGAGGAGCAAGAGTGTACAATAAAGGTGTGAGTATCAAGAAGCTAGCTACAAAACAGGGAAAAATTCTCTCCCAAGGACTCCTAACAGCTCCATAGAAACAGGCAAGCCTGAAGGTCACAATAAGCAAACCCACACTCCTGATGTGTCCAAGTCAGCTTTTACATCCTCCTAAGGAGTTCCCTGGGAGAAAGTAAGTTTCTTCCCCACTGGAACACATCTCCACAGCAGACAACAGAGTATCATTTAAAGGAGACAGTCTGAAATCTCAGTACAACACATTGCTGCTGGACTTGGCACCTCCCCCTTCATGGTAGAGCTAAATGTTTTTCCTCCCTTGGATGGTGCTTTCAAGCTCTGCCACTGGCAGAGGAAAACACCAAGGAAAGCACCCCCAAAGCACGCAGCACGTGGCCAGCACTGCTTTTGGTCCTTGGACTACAGTCTGCTTCCACTACTCTGTCTACACCTTCAGGAATGAAGTTTTCCTCATCTTCATCTGGATTCCTTTCACAGCTCTGAGGATGAAGCTGCAGAAACCTAGCTGAATGTGCTCTGTTTTCAGAGGAAAACTGCAAATCCTTCAGGAAGTGGAATCTGAATCCACTGAAGGCCCTTCCCAACCTTTTAGCACAGCACAGATGTACTGGTTGCTCATGCAGCTCGTTTCAACATAGGCAACCCAAAGAGGTGGATGGAAATAAAGGGGTACCAGATACCCACCACCACCTGCCCACCCCATTCCAAGAAGAACACCTTTGGGAAGAGGCTCTGGGGCTGTACACAGCCAACCTACAGCCCATTTTCCCAGAGGCCTACAGAAATCTGGTCACTTGAGAAGGTACTGAAGACACTCACCTCCTGTAAGTGATGTGGGAACTGGATAAAGTGACTAATAGAAGCCAAGTGCTGACAATACTGGGGATAGTCCTTCAGTCTGCCAGACAAAACACACAGTCAGAAACATAAGCCCAGATCAACCCCACAAACAGAAAACACAACACTGCTGTCACACATTCACTGCTGGGCTGCTCACAGCAGCTGTGCTCTAAACAAAGCACCCTCCACAAAGAGCTTCTTGTGAAACCCCTTGGAGATGAAGCCATTTCACAGCCAAACACAAAGTTTGTTCACAGCAGCTCCTCTAATCTGGGCTCACAACTGCACTGAGACTCAACAGCTGCAGTGAGGTTACAAACCAGTGCCCCTACCAGCCAGGACAGAAGCTTCACCCATGCACACCTCTTACTGTAACTCTACTTGTGAATGCTACACACTGCTGCTACTCACAGAATCAACCAGGTTGGAAAAGACCTTGGAGATCATCCAGTCCAACCTATCCCCCAGCACCACCCAATCAACTAACCCATGGCACAGAGTGCCTCATCCAGGCTGGTTTTAAACACTTCAGGGATGGTGACTCCACCACCTCCCTGGGCAGCACATCCCAATGGCCAATCTTCCTAACATCCAGGCCAATCCTCCCCTGGTGCAGCTTGAGACTCAGCCTCTCCTCACAGGGCTGTGCCCCAGCCCCCTCCCCAGCCTCGTTGCCCTTCTCTGGACACCTTCCAGCCTCTCAATCTCCTTCTTAACCTGAGGAGCCCAGAACTGGACACAGCACTCCAGGTGTGGCCTAACCAGTGCTGAGCACAGGGCAGGATGACTTCCCTGCCCCTGCTGGCCACACTCTTCCTGATGCAGGCCAGGATGCCATTGGCCTTCTTGGCCACCTGGGCACACTGCTGGCTCCTGTTCAGCTGCTGTCCACCAGCACCCCCAGGTCCCTCTCACAGCCTGGCTGCTCTCAGCCACTCTGTCCCCAGCCTGGAGCTCTGCATGGGGTTGTTGTGGCTCACTGAGTAACATCCTTAGGTGCTGCTTAAAGTGGTTCTTAAGACTGTGACTGTGAAATGTGTCAGCCTTCAGTATCTGTCTTCAGTTCTGTTCAGCTAACTCCACAACCCAGCATCCAACCATGAGTGCAGCTTTTATTAGATGAAATACTGTAGGGCAGATGGACTAGAAAAAGGAAATAAGGACAGAAGGCAAAGTGCTCCTTATTTTTGACTCCCTACTTCAACCACACACACTTCCAGTCATTAAATAACTCCAGCAAGCTTACTAAAAACTTTAGTACAAGGTAAGAGAGAGCTGGGGCTGTTCAGTCTGGAGAAGGCTCCAGAAAGACCTTAGAGCTGCAGTTCAGTATCTGCAGAGACTTAAAGAAGGGGGAGCTGCAGGCAGGCTGGGGAGGGACTGTTCAGAAGGGCCTGTGAGGACAGGGGCAATGGTTTGACAGTGGAGCAGGGCAGAGTTAGGTTGGAGCTCAGGAGGAAGTTCTGCACAGTGACGGTGGGGAGACACTGAAACAGGTTTGCCCAGGGAGGTGGTTGAGGCCCCATCCCTAGAGATACTCAAGCTCAGCCTTGCTGTGTCCCTGGGCAGCCTGCTCCAGCTGGAGATGCCTAGCAACAGGCCAAAGGGGAATGGTTTGATGCTGAGGGAAAAGCAGGGTTAGGCTGGAGCTTAAGAAGAATTTCTTCAGTAAAAGGGTAGTGAGACTCTGAAATAAGTTGCCCAGAAAGGCTGTGGATCCCCCCTTCCTGGAGATGTTGAAGGCCAGGCTGGATGAGGCCCAATTGAGAGGCATCCCTGCCCATGACAGAGGGCTTGGAGCAGATGATCTCTAAAGATCCCTTCCGACCTGAGCTGTTCTACAAAGTTTCTAAGTGATCCTGAAGTTGAGATGGGTAACTGCCTACCCTCCTGCAGCACAGGAGCTACTGTCACAAGCACTGTGACAGTACAAGGGGCTGTTCAGTCTGGAGAAAAGAAGGCTCTGAGGTGACCTTATTGTGGCCTTCCAGTATCTGAAGGGGGGCCTACAAGAAAGCTGGGGAGGGATATCCGAGGGGAATGGAATAGGGGGAATGGAATAAAGCTGGAAGTGGGGAGAATCAGACTGGATGTAAGGAGGAAGTTCTTCCCCATGAGAGTGGTGAGAGCCTGGAATGGGTTGTCCAGGGAGGTGGTTGAGGCTCCATCCCTGGAAGTGTTTAAGGCCAGGCTGGATGAGGCTCTGGCCAGCCTGATCCAGTGTGAGGTGTCCCTGCCCATGGCAGGGGGGTTGGCACTGGCTGAGCCTTGTGGTCCCTTCCAACCCTGACTGATTCTATGATTCAGTGCCACCCAAGCCACACTCACCTATTTTTAAACCTATCTAGTGCAGCGATCCCAAAATAGTACATTTTGGATGCAAAAGGCTTGCGTAAGGCTTCGAGAACATAGCGCAGGGCCAGGCCCAGGGCCATGTAGGTAACCAGTCCTTTCTCTATGATGCCACCAAAGAGGCAGGCTGTGATGTGCAGCTCCTTGTCTGGGTACTGTGGGAAGAAGCGATACTCCTCAAACAAGTTCCTCAGCATGCAGTTGAAGACTTCTCGTTCCCGTTTGATGTTGGAGTCCTTGAACCTCTGCAGCATCTCCAGCACCTGTGAAGAAGGAAGTGAAAGATTGTTGGCCCACAGGTTCTGTGCAATCAGAGAATTGGCTTTGGGTTGGAAGACACCTTGAAGATCATCCTGTCCAACCCGTAATGCCAGCACTGCCAGGGTACCACTAAACCATGGCCCTCAGCACCACAGTTTGGAAACCCCTCCAGGGATGGAGACTCCACCACTGACAAGGCCAGCCAGACCCTGACAACCCTTTGGGGGAAGAAATTGTTCCTGATCTCCACCTAAACCTGCCCTGGTACAACCTGAGGCCATTTCCTCTTGTCATAGAATCACAGAGATGTCAGGGTTGGAAGGGACCTCAAGGATCATCCAGTTCCAACGCCCCTGCCATGGGCAGGGACACCTCACACCACAGCAGGTTGCTCAGAGCCATATCCAGTCTGGCCTTAAAAAACCTCCAGGGATGAGGCTTCCACCACCTCCCTGGGCAACCTGTACTAGTCTCTCACCACCCTCATGGGGAAGAATTTCTAACATCCAATCTGAATCTATCCATTTCTATTTTTTTCCCATTCTCCCCAGTCCTATCACTTGTTACTAGGGAGAAGAGACCAACCCCCCCCGGCTCCAGCCTCCTTTCAGGGAGTTGTAGAGATCCAGAAGGTCTCTCCTCAGCCTCATTTCTTCCACCCTGAACAACCCCAGGACCTTCAACTGCTCCTCACAAGACCCTTGGCCAGCTTCACTACACTTCTCTGAACATGCTCCAGCCCCTCAATGTTCTTCTTGGAGTGAGGGGCCCAAAACTGACCCCAGGATACAAGGTGTAGCCTCAGCAGTGCTGTGTAAAGGGGGACAGCCCCTGCCCTACTCCTCCTGGCCACACCATTGCTGATTGAGGCCAGGATACCAGATCTGCTTTAGTTCAACCCTTGAGCATCTTCAGGTTTCAAGAAGTGCTTGCAGATACTGAAGGAAATTGCCCTACCACAAACTAGACTGCAAAACTGCTTCAAGAAAACCTCTTTTTAGCCAGCAGACACCAAATCACCACAATGAGCTTGCTCTTCAGGCTTTAGTCTTCTCCCCTCCCTTGGCGCCAAGCTTTCCTCACCCACTGCTTCAAAACTAGAGACCTGAGAACTCATGTTTACTGTCATCCATAATTTAGAACCCCACAAATGTAAATCTGAAGTACTTCAAAGAGCCAGGCCATCAGACTTAGTAATTACTCTCAGAGAGCCCAAACAAAGTAATTATCAGAAAGCAGAGCTCAGGACACCTTTAAATTATTTTGAAGTTGCAGCCAGTTTTAGGTACTTGAAAATGACATTCAAGTGAAGAATCATGGATACAGAGTGCTTCAAGGCAGGCTTCAGCACTCATCTGAGCACATCAGCTTCTACTCCATGCTGAGTATTTCCCACTTGACATCATTTTAGGAATGTTAGTTAGGTATCTAACATCTGCAAGTCCACAGAAGTCACAGCTGAATGTAATGAAGAGCTGCAAGTCTCCTCTGAAAGCATGCTGGATTATTAGAAAAAGACCTTTTGAAGCAAGGCAAAGAACAATCCTTGAGAGCCTGACACTGGAAGAGACCTTTCTAAGTCATCCAGCCTGACCCCCCTGCAATCAGCAGGGACATCTGCAACGAAGAGCAGGTTAACCTCATAACCCCAAACAACCTCACCAGGAATGGTTCCAGGCATGGAGAATCTTCTATCTCTCTGAACAACCTGGGCCAGGCTCTCCCCACCCCCAGTGTCAAGCATTTCTCCCTTCTCTACACTGAATCTCCCTCTTTCAGTTCAAACTTCTGGGGATCAGCCCAGGACAGGGCTGGGCTTGGTGCCAGCTCATCTCCAGCTTTGCACCCCGCAGCACCCCTAAGTCCTTCTCCACAATGCTGCCCTCCAGCCCTTCATCACCAGTCTGGACTGACTCCAGGAGCTGCCTCACCCCAGTTCAGGAGGGACAGGGATCTGCTGGAGAGAGTCCAAGGGAGGGCTATAAGGATGCTGAAGGGACTGCAGCACTGCCTGGGGAGGAGAGGCTGAGAGCCCTGGGGCTGTTCAGTCTGAAGAGGAGACTGAGAGGAGATTTAATAAATGTTTGTAAATATCTGAGGGCTGGGGGTCAGGAAGGAAGGGACAGGGACAGCCTCTGCTCAGTTGCACCCTGGGTAGCACAAGAGGGAATGAATGGAAACTGTAGCACAGGAGGTTCCACCTCAACACAAAGGGGAACTTCTTGACTGTAAGGGTCACAGAGCCCTGGAGCAGGCTGCCCAGAGAGGTTGTGGGGCCTCCTTCTCTGGAGCCTTTCCAGCCCTGTCTGGATGTGTTCCTGTGCCACCTGTGCTGGATTCTCTGCTCCTGCTCTGGCAGAGGGGGTTGAACTCGATGGTCTTTGAAGGTCCCTTCCAACCCTTAACATCCTGTGAGTCTGTGAACCCGAGTGCAGGACCTCACACTTGGCCTTGCTGAACCTCACGAAGCTCACACCACCTCACTTCTCCAGCATGTCCAGGTCCCTCTGGATGGATCCCATCTCTCAGATGCATCAGCTGCACACTCAGTTTGCTGTGCAAGCATCTACCACTGACCACCCTTTCTTATTTTCCATCAAAACTAACAGCTGAAGCAGTAACTGCTCCTGGCTTTGCAGCAGGTCCTTGTGCAGGGGATGGAGCTGCTGCAGCAGAGGACTCACCTCGTCCACAGACATGGTGGGATGTGGGGGGTGGTTGTAGATCCTCTGGAAGTAGCTGTTTGCCTCATCATCGATTTCTTTGCTAAAGTGCTGGTTAGCCTCTGGCCACACCTGAGATAAGTCAGCTGGGAAGAGAGAGGGAACAAAGCAGGGTGCTCAGAACCCACTGCAGGCAGGCAGGACTTCAGCAAGTCCTTCCAGCCTGTACTGAGCCTGCTAAAGCAGGACATTCAGGCTCCAGCAGAGAGTTTTCTATCTAAGTGCTGAACCCTCAGACAGAATTAACCTCCTAGTGTGGGATTCCCAGCCCCCACAGCATCCCCAGCTACCCATCACTGACACCTGAGCTCCATGACCAACAAACCAGACCAGAAGAAGGCATGCTCCACAACACTGACATGCAGACAAACTCTCACACAAGCTTTCAGGCCAGCAGTCAGCTTCAAGCAAGTTTCTTCTGCAGGTTCAAGCTCAACATAGATAACCCAAGGGACACAGAATAGTTTGGGTTGGAAGGGACCTTTTAAAGATCATCTAGTTCCAGCATCTGGACCTGGCACCCTTCCATGAGCAGGGACACCAAGATCTGTCACTTTCTGGAGGAGCTAATAAAGGAGACGTGAAGCAACAGCAGCATGGAAGGTTTAGCACATGGCTACGATTCCTCAAGGCTAAAACAGATTCCTGGAATGGGTTGGAAGGGACCTTAGAGGATCATCCAGTTCCAACCACCCCCCTGCCACGGGCAGGGACACCTCCCACCAGCACAGCTTGCTCAGGGCCTCATCCAGCCTGGCCTGGAACACCTCCAGGGAGGGAACAGCCACAGCCTCCCTGGGCAATCTGTTCCAGTGTCTGCCCACCCCCACTGGCAACAATTTCTTCCTAATCTCCAGTCTAACATTTCCTTGTGAGCACACTTTAGAGGGCATTAGTAAGGATAACAGCTCTGTGTCAGGAACCACAGTAGCCCTTGTGCAAACCACTCTCTCACCAACTTTTGTTGGTCTTATTTGTACCTAAATACAGTCAGATCAGTTCCTTGCAGTCTAACTCACTGCTTCTCCCAGCTGCCCACAGCAACAGGCCTTACCCAGGTAGAATCATAGGATGGCAGGGATTGAAAGGGACTTCTGGAGCTCACCTAGTCCAATCCCCTGCTAAAGCAGGGCACCCACAGCAGCTTGCCCTAGATCACAATGGCCAGGGGGGTTTGGAAGCTCTCCAGAGAAGGAGACTCCAAACCTCTCTGGCCAGCCTGTTGCAGAGCTCCAGCACCCTCACATCAAACAAACTCCTCTTTAAGTTCAAGCGCAACAAGGCAGATTTGGTTAACCTCCTTACAAAGACAGCACAAAACATCTCTTCCCAGATGCACAAAAAGAGCAGGACACCACTTTTGTTCCAAAGACAGCACGCCAAGGAAGGGCACAAACACACTGTCCATGCAAATCCTTAAGCTGCTGTAATTTGATGTTAAGAGCTCTTCATCCTCCCCAAGCCACCTGGCAAGCTTCTGGCAGCAAAGTTCAGAAGCAGCTTTTTCAGCCTATAAGGGCCCAAAGAAGCCACACTTATCCCAGCTACAGATGCAAGCCTCCCCTGAAAGCAAAGCAGACAAACTGCAGCCCACAGTCACACTCCACAGCCACAGACAACACTACCACTTACAAGGTTTCATCTTACTCTGCTGGAATGTAGGCTGGTTCAGTCCAGATGTGCTCAGCTTCCTTTGCACAAAGGGGTCGTTGTTCACTGCAGGCAGGCCCAGGGCTCCAGTTCCTATGCCAGTCAGGCTACCCGTAGTGAGACCACCTACTGGAAAGCAAACAGCTGCTCACCTCTGCTGCACCTGGCACTCCCAGCAACCCAGGGGCTGTGCCACACCACACAACCGTAGCACTGCTCAGGTTGGAAGAGACCTTGAAGGTCATTGAGTTCAACTGGCTGCCCAGAGAGGTTGTGGAGTCTCCTTCTCTGGAGACTTTCAAACCCTGTCTGGATGTGTTCCTGTGGGACCTGTGCTGGACTCTGTGGTCCTGCTCTGGCAGGGGGGTTGGATTCAATGATCTTCAGAGGTCTCTTCCAGCCCCTGACATCCTGTGAGCCTGTGAGTTGTTAATCCAGCACTGCCAAATCCACCACTCAACTGGGGCTCCTTCTGAGAGGAGAAGGCTGAGAGGGATCTGCTCAATGTCTATCCAGAGCTGAGGGCTGGGGGGCAGGAAGGAAGGGACAGGGACAGCCTCTGCTCACTGTGCCCTGGCATAGCACAAGAGGCAATGGATGGAAACTGCAGCACAGGAGGTTCCACCTCAGCAGGAGGAGGAACTTCTGCACTGGGAGGGGGACAGAGCCCTGGAGCAGGCTGCCCAGAGAGGTTGTGGAGTCTCCTGCTCTGGAGCCTTTCCAGCCCTGGCTGGATGTGTTCCTGTCTGACCTGTGCTGGATTCTATGGTCCTGCTCTGGCAGGGGGGCTTTGACTAGATGATCTCCAGAGGTCCTTTACAACCTCTAACCTCCTGTGATCTCCATCTTTTAAATCCCTCCAGGGCTGGTGACTCCACCACTTCCCTGGACACTGATCCAGTGCTTGACAACCATTTTGGTGAAGGAGTTTTTCCTCCGACTTCAATTTCCCCTGGCAGAATTTAAGGCTGTGACTTCTTGTCCTATGTGTCTGCTATCAGGAGGTTTTACCTTAAGCAATTCATAGAATGACAGAATTGTTATGGTTGGAATAGACCTTTAAGACCATCAAGTCCAACCATGAAGCCAGTACTGCCAGGTCACCACACAACCAGAGAATCCTAAGAGTGGTTTGGGATGGAAGAGACCTTGGACATCATCTAGTTCCAACCCTCCCAGCTTGCTCAAGGCCCCATCCAACCTGGCTTTGAACCCCATCCAACCTGGCTTTGAACACTTCCAGGCTTGGAGCCTCCACAACTTCCCTGGGCAACCTGTGCCAGGGGAAGAATTTCCTCCTAATGTCTCATCTAAACCCAGCTTCTTCCAGTTTGAAAACTTTACCCCTTGCCCTATCCCTACATGCCTTTGTCAAAAGTCTCTCCTAGAGACCCTTTCAAACACTGGAAGGCTGCTAGAAAATGTTCCCAGAGTCTTCTCCTCTCTAGGCTGAGCTCCAGCTCTCTCTGCCTGTCCACAGAGCAGAGGTGCTCCAGCTCTTTGACCATCTTTGTGGCTTCCTTTAGACTTTGCAGCCTCCTCCCTTCCTCCAGAGCTGCGGTCTCATGAGAGCAGAGGGGCAGAATCCCCTCCCTGCCCCTGCTGCTGGGGTTCAGCCCAGGACACAGCTCTCTTTTGGGCTGCAAGTGCACACTGCACCCCCAAGTCCTCCTCCTCAGGACTGCTCTCTATCCATTCTCCAACCACATCCCTCAGCAGCACATCCCAAACCAGAAGCCACTGCACCCAGCCAGCGGTACCTGGGAGCTGTGAAGAGAGTCCTCCGATGCCACTGAAACCTGTTGTCTGGTTTTGGGTGGAAAGAGGAGGGAAGGCTTTTGCTGGTGACTGAGGAGTACTGAAGGCAGAGCCCAAGTTTGGAGGGAAGCCTTGCATGCTCTGGGTGTGAGGAGCAGCTGAGCCTCCTAAGCTAAGAGATGCCATTCCTGCAAGGGAGTCGATCTGAATGAAGAGAGGAAGATGAGACAGACATCCATGAAGCACAAGCAAGCTGAGTTTGTACAAAGACAGTGACCTAGCAAAACATTCTTGAGAAGAGCTTCTCTGCCTGGGTGCTTTGGAGTCATCCAGATCACCCCAAAAAGATCTGGATGGGACTTGACTCTTCTGCAGTGCCATAAAATCCTGTTCAAAAGCAGTGCTTAACTCCCCAAGTTCAGTCAATTTTAACAATTCAGCAATTTTAGCCTCAGTTGTTTTAACTGTGCCCCTACCCTGCTGTGCTTTACTTCTCACAGACACCTGTGCAGAGTTCTCAACCCCATCCCCTCAGGTGTTACTCTGCAGTCAGAAGCTCTTGAGGCCTGCAAGCACAGACCTAAGGGAGCCAGGTGACCTATGCCTCATTCCTGCTCCAGCAGTGCAGCAGGACCAATGCAACATCAGCACCATCCCCCTCAACACCACAGCACCTTCTTCACCTACCTGCACAGGGGAGATGGCATCCAAGCTGCTAGCACTGGGTGGGCGTCCTTTGGGCATGACTCCAGGTGGGGGCTGCCTGGCCTTGTTCATGACATTGCTGCAGTTAGCTACCATGGTGAGAATGGTCTCTGACAGCTCCTGAGAAACACTCCTGCAACACACAAGTAGGACAGTGAGATGTGCAGCAGGACATGCAGGGTGTCCAGAGAAGGGCAACCAAGCTGGGGAAGGGTCTGGAGGACAGGGCTGGGGAGGAGCAGCTGAGGGAGCTGGGGGTGTTTAGCCCGGAGAAGAGGAAGCTGAAGGGAGACCTCATTGCTCTGTACAGCTCCCTGAAAAGAGGTTTGAGACAGGTGGGGGTTGGTTTCTTCTCCCTAGTGACAGGTGGCAGGAGAGGAAACAGCCTGAAATTGTGCCAGGGGAGGCTTAGGTTGGAGAGGAGGAAATATTTCTTTGCTGAAAGAGTGGTCAGGGATTGGCACAGGCTGCCCAGGGAGGTGGTGGAGTCTCCATGCCTGGAAGTGTTCCAGAACCTGTGGCCATGGCACTTGGGACCCGTGGTTTGGTGGCCATGGTGGCATCAAGTTGATGGCTGGACTTGATGACCTTAAGAGAGCTTTTCCAACCCAAAGCATTCTGTGATTCTAGGATTCACAAAACCAAGGTCCTCATCTTATTTGGGTTTCCTAGAGTAGAAGCTGCAAAGCAACCACAGCAGCAGTTCTGCTTCATCATCTATACAACATCTTGGTTGGAGCACATCCCTAGAGAAGCTATATTGAAACAGACAAGCTTCAACTGTAGATCCCAAAATTCATCTCCCAGAGAATATTCCTTCCTTTTCAATCATTCCAACACTGCTTTACAGTCACACCATCAACAGAATCACAGAAGGGCTCAGATTAGAAGGGACCTCAGAGATCATCTCCGCCGATCCCCCTGCCAGGGGCAGGGACACCTCCCACCAGCCCAGGTTGCTCCAGGCCTCATCCAGCCTGGCCTTGAACACTTCCACATCAGAGGCAGCCACAGCCTCCCTGGGCAGCCTGTGCCAGAGTCTCACCTCCCTCACACTGAACAACTTCTTCCTCAGCTCCAGCCTGACCCTGCTCTCCTTCAGCTCCAAACCATTCCCCCTTGGCCTGGCTCCAGACCCCCTCAGCAAAAGTTCCTCTGCAGCCTTCCTGCAGGATCCCTTCAGGTCCTGGCAGGCAGCTCTGAGGTCCCCCTGGAGCCTTCTCCTCTGCAGGCTGCACACCCCCAGCTCCCTCAGCCTGGCCTCCCAGCAGAGCTGCTCCAGCCCTTGGAGCATCTTTGTGGTCCCCTCTGGAGATCACTAGAGCCACCTGCTCTAGTTGCAGATGTTCCTGCTCACACTAGATGACCTTTAAAGGTCCCTTCCAATCCAAACTATTCTTCTATGCAAGGCCTTTAATTCTCTTAGGCACAGGCAGTCAGAAACCTCTTCCCTTCCTGAAGCAGCGGCTGAGAAGGAAGGACCATTCCCCATGCTGATGGCTCTTGCACTGTGCACAACTGCATGGAAGGGGCACTGCTGCCCCTCTCAACCCACTGCAGCTGCTGAAGGGGAGGACCAAACCATCCAGTCAAGTCAACCTGCAGTGCCTGCAAGCACCCTGCCTTCCTTCAACCACAACCCAGTGCTCCTCTTCATCACTGAGGGGGTTTGAGAAGCCTCAGTGCTACATGATCCCACATCTGCAGTGCTCAGCAGGGACAAACAAGCTGTCCCCAAAGTAAAGTCCCAGAACAAGCAAGGTCCTGGTAGCTGAAAGTGACTCCCTGGACATAAAACAGGACAAGAAACAACTGCACCCTAATTAAAGAGCAGGCTCCTAAATGGATCTATTTAAGAGATGGTCAACTTCAGCTGGTGAAATGGAATTAGCCTCCCAGAGGGATTGCAGATTTACTGTGATTTTCATCTCCTTACCATGCCTGCTTCCACTGGTGACTGAAACTTGAGCTTAAAGCATGAAAGAAAGGCAAGCATTTCCCTCTCAAAGATCAAGAAGAATAACTAATGGAACATGACTGCAAGTAGGTCACATTCTTGCACAAAAGGGAATACAAGTGGCTATAAAAAGAAGCCAGTAACTGAGGGAATTGTGCCAGTGGAGAAGTAGTGGCTCTTGAAATTGAGTAAGACTTGATAACACATTAAGCTTCAGAACATGGTGAGGTCACATCTGGAATATTGTGTCCAGTTCTGGGCCCCTCAGTTCAAGAAGCAGCTCAGGGAGAGAGTCCAGCATAGAGCCACAGAGCTGCTGCAGGCAGTGGAACATCTCCCTGTGAGGCCAGGCTGAGGGAGCTGGGGCTTGGAGCCTGAGGGCTGCCCTCATTGCTGGTGATAAAGATGTGCAGGGCAGTGTGGGGAGGACAGAGCCAGGCTCTGCTCAGGAATGTCCAAGGACAGCACAAGGGGCACTGGTGGCAAGCTGGAGCAGAGGAGGTGCCAGGGGAAGAGGAGGAGAAACTTTTTTCCCTGTGAGGGTGCAGGAGGCCTGGAGCAGGCTGCCCAGAGAGGTTGTGGAGTCTCCTGCTCTGGAGACTTTCCAAACCCATCTGGGTGTGTTCCTGAATGACCTGCTGTGGGTGATCCTGGCAGGGGGTTGGACTTGATGATCTCCAGAGGTCCCTTCCAAGTCCTAACATTCTGTGATAAGCTGTAAGTCAGGGCTACAGTTAACTACTTAGTCTCTCACATCTGGACAGGGCAGCACACAAAATGAGTGTGAAGTTATTTGGGGGCAGGCTCAGAAGATGAGCTTTCAGTTGAAAGAAGTAGCAGGCATCTTCTCAGTCTGAAAGGTGCCTTTCAGAAACATTTCCACAGCACACTGAAGGTCAACTGCTCTGGTCCCAGTAGAAATTAAGAGAATCACAGGCTGGTTTGGGTTGGAAGGGACCTCAATGCTCATCCAGCTCCAACCTCCTGCCATGGGCAGGGACCCCTCCCACCAGCACAGCCTGCTCAAGGCCTCATCCAGCCTGGCCTGGAACACCTCCAGGCAGGGGACAGCCACAGCCTCCCTGGGCAACCTGTGCCAGTGTCTCCCCACCCTCACTGACAATTTCTTTCTCCTCTCCACTCTCACTCTCCCTTCCCCCAGCTCAAAACCATTGTCCCTCGTCCTGTTACTCCCAGCCCTTGTCAAAAGACCCTCCCCAGCTCTCCTGTGGCCCCTTCAAGTCCTGGAAGGCTGCTCTAAGGTCTCCCTGGAGCCTTCTCTTCTCCAGGCTGAACAGCCTCAACTCTCTCACCCTGTCCCCACAGGGGAGGTTCTGCATTCCTTTCATCATCTCTCTGCACCCTCAGTTTAAATGCTCTCATGAAGTTCATTCTCTACATGAAACTCCAAGCCAGCTGTGAGCATTTGCCAGCACACAAGCTACCAACAGGTTCCACATTCAGTGCCAATTGTTATCATCCTTACCCAGCACAGGCCTGCAGACATGCCAACATAGTTGCCAAGGTTTCTGGAGGAAGCTGAGCACTTTTGGGCTGATCTTTTTCTGGAGCAAGGCCACCCAGGATAGACGGACATCTTCTCTTTAAGAAAGTCATACAGGCCTGGATGAAGGGCTCCTGAGGAAAAAAAAAAAATATACCCAAAACACCAAAATAAACAATTGTTAAATCTTCCCAAAGAGCACCCAAGCCACTATTTCCAACTTGGCAACTGCACTATGCAAAGAACTGCACTAAGCTATTACAGTGCAGCGAAAAGGTTCAACTAGCAAGAAGCACAGAGGCTTTCCACAGCTTTACAGCTACTCAGAACAGTCTTAAAAGTGACTTGGAGTCACTACTAAGAGTGCAGAAATAAAGAGAAAAAAAAATAAGGCCAAGAAAACTCCTGCTTTACCCCATGCTCCCGAATTTTATCTGTGAGCCACTTGTCAAGTTTGAGGTATTCCCGTCGAGAGGCAAGTGCAGCAAGGTCAATAACAAAGGCAAATGGAGTACCATTTAGCAGCATTGACAAGGCCTAGAGAACAGAAAAAAAAATAAGTCAGAAGACTACTAGTGAAGACACAAGGACATCCCATTCTGGTTTTTTTAATCCCTAATCCCCATATAGTTGAGTCAAGCCTGCTGTGCTTTCTTGGGCAACAGAACATTGGTACCCTGGGCTTTCCTCCCAGCTCACTCAGCAGACCATCAAGAGCTTTCAGTTCAAACCACACCTTTAAGATCAAGGCCAACCAATGAAGACTTTCTGCTAAGTTTTCAACTCCCCTATGTGAACATCCACCAGCAAGTGGCTAAGAGGTACTGAGCTGATCCTGCCCCAAAACTCATCTCTCCACAGCCCCTTCAGAGCTGCTTTGAATGCAGCAAGGGCTGCAGGAGACAAGCAGCAGCTGCTGCTCTTCTGCTCTGAGACACCTCATGGTTTGGCATCTAATTTTAGGATGGCCTCAAAAGAAGGCAGTCACAACTTCTAATCTCTTGTGACTGAGTGAACCAACAGAGAAGTTGTAGCATTGTGAAGGAATTCCTTTGTGGGTGCCACCCACAGAAAGGCCTCAGGGTGTTGTCTGTATTCCCATCTCAATGGTAGGCAAGGTTCAAAGAAAGCTCTCTCTGGGTTTATTTATGCTCTGTTCACTGTGTGTTAAGTCACTTGTCAGCTAACCCGTGATAACCAACCCCAAGTCTTGGGTTCACAACTGGGCAGACTGGAAAGCCAGCCTGTAGCCAGACAGCACAGCTCAGTGCTTCCAGGCACATGAATGCAGGCTGCAACTCACTGATTTTAAAGGTGAGGCAGAGCAGCAACAACTGAACTCAGACATGCTTAACCTTCCTAAACTAGTCACATCTAAGCTAAGCTTAGCCTTTAAGATGTGAGAGCCTGCAGAAAGCACCAGACAGCAAATCCTGGCAGTGCTCTGCCCAACTCACCTTCAAGTCTTGTGCCACGTCAAGGATGCGTGAGAGCTTGGCCTGGTCGTACTGCTCCCCTCTCATGTACCACTCTGCCATGGCATGCATGATGAGCTGGCGAATTGAGGGAGACTGACCCTAAGGAGAAGGAAACCAGGGCTGCACTTCATGCTTCTAGCAGAAAGGATCAGCCAAGGGCACAGGAAGGACCTGATTTTTACCTCTAAAGCTTAGCATGCAAACCGTTATCTGCTCTTTGCTTCAGAACTTCAATAAACTACCCTGGAGCCACAACTAAAGGATGCAGAATGACTATGAGTGTCAGGAGGTAAAGCTCCATCTCCTTCCCACCACTGCACAGCTCTAAATTCCTCTCAATATGCAAATAAAGAGCACAGATGTTATGCCTGAATTGCAATCTCACACCTTTGTGAGTGCAAAATGCTGTCTAGCTCTTGGCTCACACATAGGTAATTTAAAGCTACACCCCAGGTTGAGAGAGGCAATCCTGCCCCTCTGTTCTTGCTGAGGCCTCACCTGCAGGGCTGTACCCAGCTCTGGGGGACCTAAAACATAAGAACGACATGGACCTGATGGAGAGGGTCCAGAGGAAGCCACAAACATGATCAGAAGGCTGCAGAACCTCCCCTGTGGGGCCAGGCTGGGAGAGTTGGGGCTGTGCAGCCTGCAGAAGAGAAGGCTGCAGGGAGAGCTGAGAGCTGCAGCTGAAGCTCTGCAGGGGAGCTGCAGGCAGGCTGGGGAGGGACTGTTCAGAAGGGGCTGTGGGGATAGGCCCAGGGGCAATGGTTTGGAAGTGGAGCAGGGCAGAGTTAGGTTGGAGCTCAGGAGGAAGTTGTGCCCAGGGAGGCTGGGCAGACACTGGCACAGGTTGCCCAGGGAGGTGCTGGAGGCTCCATCCCTGGAGCCAGTCAAGCTCAGCCTGGCTGTGTCCCTGGGCAGCCTGCTCCAGCTGGAGGTGTCCCTGCTGCCTGCAGGGGGTTTGGACAGGATAACCTTTGAAGGCCCTTCCAACCCAGTGCAAGCTGTGAAACTGAGGTTGTGATGGAAGGCAGGGTTTTGCTTAAATATTCCCTTCATCTGGAGACAATTTGCTGGACTGTGTGAAGAGAGGAAGCCTCAACTTGTGGCATGGCACTCACCTGTGCCACGTCACATGGCAGCCACCACTTTGTATTTTGTTCTGAAGTCTACCCTGAAGGAAAATTGCATATTCTGCCCCTTTAAGATTGTATTCAGAAGCTCATCACTTGTATCCTTCCTGCCCACTCTTCAGTTTGCTGACTTCTATCAGGAAAAATCTGCAAGTTCACAGCTCTGCAGCCAGCAAACAGCCAGCACTTTGCAGTGACTGTGGACCAGGACCTCAGAGATCCAGTTTCTTAGCATTCATTTTTACTTGCATAGGGCAAAATGCTTCCTGATGCAGATTCCTTCCCACCCCAGGGGCTTCCTCTGCCTTAACTTTCTTCTTAGGACTCCTGTTTGCTTAGCTGCCACAATGCTGAAGGTCACTCCAAAAGGCAAATCCCTGAAAGGCTGCTTGTTTGCCCACGCAGAGCAGGGGATTTGCATGGTTACCTCTTCTCCATGAGGGAAGCTCTCTGTGGAAGAGGCCAGCAGGCAGCTCAAAGCTTTCAGGAAACACCTCCCACTTACTAATCAGCTCCAAGCAGTGGGTCTACAACAGTTTCATTCTATCAAGCAAAGCCTGCACACCTTTTAACAGGTACAGTGGAGAACATTTTGGTTTAAAACTCCTCACCTCTCACTGCTGCAAGTTTCT
Source organism: Indicator indicator (assembly GCF_027791375.1). NCBI lineage: Eukaryota > Metazoa > Chordata > Aves > Piciformes > Indicatoridae > Indicator > Indicator indicator. Next base: position 21,054,006 of record NC_072028.1, read on the forward strand.
AAACTTGAAACATGTGAGACCAAGAGCCTGGGGGTTGGGAGAGTTGTCATTGCTGGGAAAATTTTTCTGTTCTTTTGTTTAAAGATGCAAGGTTAAAAGAAGTGAAACCTAACTTTCTTCTCTGCTTCTCCAGGAATGTTCTCTCAGTGGCTACTGTTTCTTTCCTCCAAACACATTTCCCCAAAGAAAAAACAATTTGTCAATGTGACTTTGCATATCCCACTGATAATTTAGCATGGTTTTAAGCCATGCAAGCTCACAAACCAGTACAAATCCTGTCCTTCTAACTGTTCCATTCATTTCACAACCTTTCAGCCACATTCAGACAGAGGAAGGTTCTCCTCCCGCTCTGCTCTGGTGAGGCCCCACCTGGAATACTGCGTCCAGTTCTGGGTTCCCCAGTTCCAGAGGGACAGGGATCTGCTGGAGAGATCAACTGAGGGCTACAAGGATGCTGAAGGCACTGAAGCACTGCCTGGGGAGGAGAAGCTGAGAGCCCTGGGGGTGCTGAGTCTGCAGAGGAGAAGGCTGAGAGGGATCTGCTCAATGTCTATCCAGAGCTGAGGGCTGGGGGGCAGGAAGGAAGGGACAGGGACAGCCTCTGCTCAGTTGGCCCCTGGGATAGGACAAGGGCCAGTGGATAGAAATTCCAGCACAGGAGGTTCCACCTCAGCAGGAGGAGGAACTTCTGCACTGGGAGGGGGACAGAGCCCTGGAGCAGGCTGCCCAGAGAGGTTGTGGAGTCTCCTGCTCTGGAGCCTTTCCAGCCCCATCTGGCTGTGTTCCTGTGTGACCTGTGCTGGATTCCATGGTCCTGCTCTGGCAGGGGGTTGGACTGGAAGACCTTTGGAGGACCCTTCCAACCCCTACCATCCTGTGATCAGCAAAGCCCAGGTGGGCTCCACTTACCTGTCCATGCCATGCGTAGTGCAAAATGATGGCAGAGTTGGGATGGTTGCCAAGGAAGATTGGCATCAGCGTGGAGATGAGCTCGTGGCGCAGGGTGTGCCAGGAGGTGTTGATCTGCAGTAAGGCCAATACCAACATATCTGGGCAATGCTTGATAGGAAAACTGAAGAGCTGCTTCACCTGCTCATACTGCCCCACTTCTGCCAGGCGTAACAGAGACTCAATCAAATCCAGGCTCTTCCTAACGAAAGAATAGAACAGAACAGACAGCCCCCCCCACACAAGTTGAAGTTGCTTGCTTCCACCAGCCTGGGGGAAAGCAGTTTGCAGCAGCAACCATAAAAACCCCCCAAAGCAACCTCAGACTGCAGCTCTTCTCACACACCAGCCTACAGAGCCAGTCCTGACCATGAAAAACATCCCTTGCTCCTGTCAACAAAGGAGTTTATGAGCTTCTGATTCTGTTCGGGAAGAGAGAGAACTGAAAGATGATCCACAGAATGGGTTGGGTTGGAAAGGACCTCAAAGATCATCCACATCCAACCCCCTGCCATGGGCAGGGACACCTCCCACCAGCACAGGGTGCTCAGGGCCTCATCCAGCCTGGCCTGGAACACCTCCAGCCAGGGGACAGCCACAGCCTCCCTGGCCTGGGCAACCTGTGCCAGTGTCTCCCACCCTCATGGTCAACAATTTCTTCCTCATCTCCAGTATCAGTCTCCCCTCTCCCAGCTCCAAGCCATTGTCCTTTGTCCTGGCACTCCCAGCCCTTGTCCAAAGTCCCTCTCCAGCTCTCCTGTCCTGGAAGGCTGCTCTAAGGTCTTCCTGGAGGCTTCTCTTCTCCAGGCTCAACAGCCCCAACTCTCCTAGCCTGATGTTAAAAAAATATTGAGCTGAAGGTGGATCATTGGGAGAGCTGGAAACACTTCCCAAACTGGAGTATACTCTTTCAGGCACCTCCAAGTCCCCACCTGTGAGACTTGGTGAAGAAATTCTACTTAGAATCATGGAATTGTTTTGGTTGCAGTCATAGAATGGTAGAGGCTGAATGGGACCTCTGATGATTGAGTCCAACCCTGCTCCAGCAGGGCACTCACTGCAGCTTGCCCAGCAGCACAATGTCCAGGGAGGGCTGGAAGCTCTCCAGAGAAGGAGACTCCACAACCTCTCTGGGCAGCCTGGGACAGGCCTCCAGCACCCTCACACCAAACAACTTTCTCCTCCTGATCAGATGGAACCCCCCTGGGTTCCAGTTTGTATCCATTGCCCCTTGACCACTGACCAGAGCCTGACCCCTTCTTTACACCCACCCCTCAGATATTTAGACACTGATCAGATCCCCTCTGAGCCTTCTCCAGACTAAACAGCCCCCGGGCTCTCAGCCTTTCTCCATAGCAGAGAAGTCCCAAGTCCCTTCAGCATCCTCATGGCCTCTGTTGGACCCTCTCTAGTCTATCCCTGTCTTTCCCGAAATGAGGAGCCCAGAACTGGACACAATACTCCAGATGTGGTCTCACCAGGGCAGAGTGGAGGGGGAGGAGAACCTCCCTTGAGCTGCTTGGTCACACTTTTCTTAATGCACCCCAGGATTCCATTGGCCACAAGGGCACATTGTTGTGCCATGCAGAACTTCTTGTCTGCCAGGACTCCCAGGTTCTCCTCCTCAGAGCTGCTTTCCAGCAGATCACCTCCCACCTGTACTGGTGCTGGATTGTTCCTCCCCAAGGGCAGGACCCTACACTGACTCTTGTTGAACTTTATGAGGTTCCAGCTATCCAGCCTGGCCAGGTCTCACTCAATGGCAGCACAACCTGAGGGGGTCTCAGCCACTCCTCCCAGTTTGGTAGAATCAAGCTGGCTGAGGGTCCACTCTGCCCCTTCATCCAATTGTAGATAAAGATGTTGAGTAAGGTTGGACCCAGTCCTGACCCCTGGGGACCCACACTTCCTCAGCTTACCCATAGGGATGTTAGGGAAGACTGCATCAAAAGCCTTGCTGAAGTCAAGGCAGACAACACCCACTGCTGTCCCCTCAGCTACCCATGCAGTTCACCCCATCAAAGGATTGGTCAAACATTATTCTCCCTTGGTGGTAAACCCATGCTGGCCACCCCTGATAACTTTAGTTTCTTCCATGTGCTTAGAGATGACCTCCAGAAGGAGCTTTCCAAGGATGGAGGTGAGGCTGGCTGCTCTGTAATTTCCTGGATGTTCCTTCTCACCTCTTCTGAAAGCTGCTGCCTTTCCTCCAGTCCTCAGCCACCTCTCCCATTCTCCACAACCCTTCAAAGATGGAGAGTGGCTCAGCAACAGCATCTGCCAACTCCCTCTGCACTCATGGATGCATCCCAGTAGGGCCATGGATCTGTGGGTGTTCAGCTTGCCTAAATAATCTCTAGCTCCATCTCAGTGGCTTCTTCAAGCAAAGCGAGTTGCTCTTTGGTGTCTCTAAATGTCTTTGGATGACAGTAAAGTCCCAATTCCCCTATCCCCTATCTGCCAAAATGCATCAGCAGAGCCCTTCAGACTCCAGCAAGAGTCTGCCAGCTTGTTTTCAGGTAGTCTGGAAATTCTGCCAGTTGAGAGCTTCCACTCAAACACTGAAGTTTGAGGAGAGGAATTTGAGACTGGAGATGAGGAAGAAATTCTTACCAGTGAGGGTAGGGAGACACTGACCCAGGTTGCCCAGGGAAGTTGTAGCTGCCCCCTCCCTGGAGGTGTTCCAGGCCAGGCTGGATGAGGCCTTGAGCAAGCTGTGCTGGTGGGAGGTGTCCCTGTCCATGGCAGGGGGTTGGAGCTGGATAATCTTTGAGGTCCCTTCCAAGCCAACCCATTCCATGAATCCATGCTGTGTGGTAATTCACAGCTTCACAGGTAACATTGGGTTGGAAGGGACTTTCAAAGGTCACAGTGCCAGGGACGCCTTCAGCTAGAGGAGGGTTGGATCTGGATGAGTTCTGAGATCCTTTCCAACCCAACCCATGCTATGATTCTATATAAAATATTTAATGGCTGATCTATTGGGACACCCAGAGAGCTAGAAATCAATCTGGATGCATGAAGACAAAGCCACATTTGCCCAGCCAAGTGATTTGGTTTTTTTTCCTCTCTACTCTAGGTATGAACAAAGAAGCAGTGGAGAGCAGGTTTACCATGTGGCGATTTCTCGATTGTCATCCTCTGGTGGTGCTTTCAGGATGTCTGTGGCAACAGTATGACAAGGATAGTCAGCAAAACAAAAGATGTCAGGGTTTATGAGGGAATGTTGAATGAAGGAGAGCTGGAATAAAAAGACATCAGAAAAGGAGTTTAGCTGTTAAAAAAAACCAAAAAGAAAGAGTTTCCAGGTTCCTTCCACTTTCCTGAGAGCAATACCAAGCTGCTTTGGTAGCCTTAAAGAGTGAACCTCACACTCCTCCCAGGGTTTCAGATAGAGAGAGCTGGGACCAGATAAAACCTCAGAGCACAGAATCAACCAGGTTGGAAGAGACCTCCAAGATCATCAAATCCAACTGATCACCCAACCCTATCTAATCAACCAGACCATGCACTAAGTGCCTCATCCAGGCTCTTCTTAAACACCTCCAGGGATGTGGACCCCCCCACTACCTCCCTGGGCAGCACATTCAAAGGGCAATGTTTCTGTCTGTGAAGAGCTGCTTTCAAGCCTGAACTTCCCCCTGCACAGCTGGAGACTGTCTTCTTGTTCTGCCACTGCTTGCTTGGGAGAAGAGCCCAACCCCCACCTGGCTACAACCTCTTTTCAGGTAGTGGTACAGAGCCATAAGGTCTCCCCTGAGCCTCCTCTTCTCCAGGTTAAACACCCCCAGCTCCCTCAGCCTCTCCTCACAGGGCTGTGCTCCAGCCCCCTCCCCAGCCTTGTTGCCCTTCTCTGGACACGTTCCAGCACCTCAACATTTTTCTTCAACTGAGGGGGCCCAGCACTGAACACAGTACTCAAAGCGTGGCCTAACCAGTGCTGAGCACATCCATGCAACAAGAGTTCTGCACTTCAGAACTCTGCTAGAACCAAAGCAAGTGACCATCTCCACCCAAACACTGCTCAGGGATGACCTTTGGAGGTCCCTTCCAGCCCAGCCCATTCTATGATTCCATGATTCAGCTACCAGCTTGCACTCCAAGCACACAGCTGAGGCCTGTGCCTCACAAGCCCAGCTTTCTGTGTAAAAAAGGCTCATTAGCAATCCACAGCTGCCACTCAAGGCATTCAAGGACTTCACAAGTGGAGTTGTATTGACAGAGAAGCAGCCTTGCTGAGCATACCTGGCCCTCTGCATGCTTCCAAGGTCTGTATATGGCATTAACAGGAAAAACTTCCATGCCCAGGCCCCTCTGGATGCCAAACACCACAATGTGCAGGCCCTTGCTGTCACGGATCTGAAACCCTGGGTGGTCCAACTCATAGGTTACTACTTTGAAGTCCAGGCTTGGATTCTGCAAGCAGAAAAACAAGAGAGCAGTTAGCTTTGACCAGCACACCACCTCAGCACTGTCTGGGAAGAAGCCCTCTTCATCAGCAAGATATCCATGGCAGGGTGGGGGTAGAACCAGCTCATCTTTAAGGTCCCTTCCAACACACCTAGTCTGTGATTGTTTTATCCACCTGAATTTTAGATGAAAACAATGTTTTTGTTTTAAGTAGTACAGCTAGGAGACCCTGATGCAAAGTTAATGTTTGAATCAAGCCTGTGAGACTACACTTAGCCCAGTACCAGAGACAGCAGCTGCCAGTGCTTCAAAACACTTCATTAAGGAGCCCTCAAAACAGCCTGCCCCAGCCCCAAACACCCAGCTCCTCCCTTAGTGTGCTCATTCATTCCTTTTGGAGGCTCCAGCAGGCACTCTAATCAAAGGAAGAAGAGTTCGACCTAGGGGCAAGCAGAATTCCTTTTGCTTTTCAAAGATGTACCCTGCAAGTACTTGCAAAGCACCTGTTAGGATTTCACACCATTGCTTAAAGCCCTAAGGGGGAAGAGATCTTCTGGAAGACATTCAGAAGAGTGTGGCCAGCAGGTCAACATGGGTGCTCCCTCTCTCTCTACTCTTACCTAGCAAGGTGACAGTTGGGTCCAGTTCTGGGCTCCCTAGTTCTGGAGAGTCCAGCAAAGGCTCCAAAGCTGCTGAGGGGCCTGGAGCAGCTCTGTGAGGAGCAAAGGCTGAGAGCCCTGGGGCTGAGAGCCTGCAGAAGAGCAGCCCCAGAGGGGAGCTGAGCAATGCTCAGCAAGAGCTGAAGGAGCTGTGGGGGGCAAGAGGCTGGGGCCAGACTCTGCTCAGTGGTGCCCAGGGACAGGCCAAGGGGCAGAGGGCACAGACTGGCAGCCAGGAGGCTCCAGCTGAGCAGGAAGAGAAAGTTGCTTGTTGTGAGGGTGCTGGAGGCCTGGAGCAGGCTGCCCAGAGAGGCTGTGAAGTCTCCTTCCCTGGAGAGCTTCCAACCTCCCCTGGGCACTGTGCTCCTGGGCAAGCTGCTGTGGATGCCCTGCTGGAGCAGGGGATTGGACTGGGTTTGCTCCAAAGGTCCCTTCAACCCCAGCATGCTGGGATTCTGTGAAAAGAGTGACTCTTGTATAGATCAGAGGGAACATACTGAAAAAACATCACCCAATATAAAACAGGCAGAGGAAATGGTGCTCACATTTCAAGGATGAATGACAAAAAACACTGCTTAGAACATGGTGGGGAAAAAAATTGTTTCATTTGCACCATTAATGCCTATTGTAAGAAGAGTTTCAAAAGAAGATGCCTGACACAAAAAGAACTTTCTACTGTCAGAACTAGATTCAAACACAAAAGTCCTTAGAGAACAAATGCTGGAGTATGTGGGAGCACTGGGGAGTAAATTTCAAGCTGCAGAGTCACAGAGTGCCAGACTGGAAGGGCCCCCAAGGACTATTTGGGCCAATCTTTCTAAGTGATGGAGTTGCAATGAGCTGGCCCAGCACCCTGGCAAGCTGAGTGTGAAACCTGCCCAATGCAGGGAACTCCACTGCTGCCCCTGAGAGGTGATCCCAGTGTCTGGCTATGCTCAGGGGCAAACCTTTCCTTCTGGAGCCCAATGGGAATCTCCCCAGCATGAACTTGTGCCCAGCACCCCTTGTCTTCTCTTGGGGACTCCTTGTACAAAGGGAGTCTCCTTTCTTGTAGCCACCCTTTATGCACTGCTCCATGGCAATAAAGTTTCCCCTAAGGCTTTTCTTCTCTAGGCTGAACAAAATCACCTCTCTCAGCATTTCCTCATGTGGCAGAGGGCTGCCAGTCACATTGCTGGTACCAGTCTGCTTTTTACTACCATAATTCCCAAACTCTTTTCACTGTGCTGGGGGTGAGGCTGCATGTGAAAGCAACCCCAGGGTGGTGGTGGTGGGGAGTCAAAGCTGCACCCAAGTTCACTATTCAGGCAGCTTTCCCATAGTTCCTCAAAATATTCATGTTCATGAGGAATAAACCCAGCAATCGTTGAAGTCCAGCAGCCCACTCTTAAATGAGATCCAAAGCCTTTCAGACTACTGGGAGCTTAAAAAGCTTCACAGTCACATTCAGACCTGCCCTTCCTTCAGGTATTCATCAGAAAAGACCAAGCTGCTGAAAGGAACTTACCAGCTCTTTCAGCACATCAATTAAGACCTCCACATTCCAGGTATGGGCTTGTGCTCCATCACTTTTATCTTTCCCATCACTCCAAATCCCACTGCCAGGAGCTGAAATCGACTGCAAATAAAATATACTCAAGTCAAACAACAGCCAAAGCTACAGAGTCTCAAAAGCCATCAGGTACAGAACTCCCTGCACTGAGGCAAGAAGTAACACCAGGAGGGACTCTATCATTCAAGACACTTAGAGCAGAGCACTGAGAAGTGGTGAAAAAAAAGCAATTCCTGCATTAGGTTGGCATTTGAAGTGCCCATTCTGTGCTGATCAAAATGGATTTAATTTCTGTAGATATGGATTTGAGGAGTGGACTCCTTGGGGATAAAAGGATTGGCTGGAGGAGAGGAGTGGTCAATGGCTCCATGGCCAGATGGAGATGGCTAGCAAGTGGTGTCCCTCAAGGGTCTGTACTGGGACTAGTGCTGTTCAATACCATCATATAGACAGTGAGACTGAGGGCACCCTCAGCAACTTTGCTGGTGATACCAAGCTGAGTGGTGTGGTTGATAAGGCTGCAGGATAGGATCCATCCAGAGGGACCTGGACAGGCTGGAGGGTGGGCTGAGGAGAGTCTCATGAGGTTAAATAAGGTGAAGTGCAAGGTCCTGAACCTCAGCCAGGGCAACCCTTGATATCAATTCCAATCTGGGGGTGATTAGATTAAGAGCAGCCCTGCAGAGAAGGAGCTGAGGGTGCTGGGGGTGGGGGAGAAGCTGGCCAGGAGCCAGCAATGGGCACTGGCAGCACAGAAGGCCAAGGGCAGCCTGGGCTGCATCCAAAGCAGTGTGGCCAGAGCTGGAGAGAGAGGATCCTGCCCCTCTGCTCTGCTCTGGGGAGACCTCACCTGCAGGGTGGGGCCAGCTGTGGGGCACCCAGCATGAGAAGGACCTGGAGCTGATGGAGAGGGTCCAGAAGATGCCATGAAACTGACCAGAGGACTGGAGCACCTCTGCTACGGGGACAGGCTGGGAGAGCTGGGGCTTTTCAGCCTGGAGAAGAGAAAGCTCCAGGGAGACCTCAGAGCAGCCTTCCACTGCCTGAAGGAAACTACAGGAGAGCTGGGGAGGGACTGTTCAGAAGGGGCTGTGGGGATAGGCCCAGGGGCAATGGTTTGGAAGTGGAGCAGGGCAGAGTTAGCTTGGAGCTCAGGAGGAAGTTGTGCCCAGGGAGGCTGGGCAGACACTGGCACAGGTTGCCCAGGGAGGTGCTGGAGGCTCCATCCCTGGAGCCATTCAAGCTCAGCCTGGCTGTGTCCCTGGGCAGCCTGCTGCAGCTGGAAGTGTCCCTGCTGCCTGCAGGGGGTTGGACAGGATGCCCTTGGAGGGTCCCTTCCAAACCCAAAGCAATCTGGGGCTGCTCAGCCTGGAGAAGAGAAAGCTCCAGGGAGACCTTAGAGCTGCAGTTCAGTATCTGCAGGGAGACTGCGGAGGGCCTGTTCGGAAGGGCCTCTGAGCAACCTGATCTAGTTGAGGGATTACAGGGATGCAGGGATGGGATTCAGTGGGCTCTAGAAGTGCCTTGCAAGGCAGTGCCTTGGCCCAGGCTGAGCAGGTGACTCACTTGCAGCGGGATGCCATCGGCCAGCCCCGAGTGGGTCCGTGCCATCATGCCCAGCACCCTGGCGACCTGGGCAGCGGTCACCTCCCGCACGCCGAACTGCACGATGATGTTGCGGCATTCCTCCACGCTTGAGAGGGGACAGAACAGGACAGCTTGGTGTCACTGAGCAAACAGAAAACAACCACCACCACCACCCACCCACCACCACCCACACGGCTGGCACAGCCAGATGACCGCCGGCCGAACGTTCAGTTAGGGACAGGCAAAGGTAACAGTTCCGGAAGCAAGGAGAGAAATGGAGGAGGAAGAGGATTCCATGAAATACACAGTGCCAGGGACTCAGTTCACAGCTAGGTCTGCTGAAGAGGTGATTCATACACAGGCTGTGCTCTGTGAAGAGGAGCAAAGGATGAGAGCCCCAGGGAGCCTGGAGAAGAGCAGCCCCGGAGCAGGGCTCCTGGAGTGCATTCAGAAGAGTGTGGCCAGCAGGGCAACAGAGGTTCTCTCTCCTCTAACTTAGCAAGGTCATGACCGGGTCCAGTTCTGGGCTCCCCAGTTCCAGAGAGACAGGGAGCTGCTGGAGAGAGTCCAGGGGAGGCTACAAAGCTGCTGAGGGGCCTGGAGCAGCTCTGTGAGGAGCAAAGGCTGAGAGCCCTGGGGGCTGAGAGCCTGCAGAAGAGCAGCCCCAGAGGGGAGCTGAGCAATGCTCAGCAAGAGCTGAAGGAGCTGTGGGGGGCAAGAGGCTGGGGCCAGGCTCTGCTCAGTGGTGCCCAGGGACAGGCCAAGGGGCAGAGGGCACAAACTGGAACCCAGGAGGTTCCATCTGAGCAGGAGGAGAAAGTTGTTTGGTGTGAGGGTGCTGGAGGCCTGGAGCAGGCTGCCCAGAGAGGTTGTGGAGTCTCCTTCTCTGGAGAGCTTCCAACCCCCCCTGGGCATTGTGCTCCTGGGCAAGCTGCTGGGGGTGCCCTGCTGGAGCAGGGGGCTTGGACTGGGTGAGCTCCAGAGCTCCCTTCCAACCCCAACCATGTAAGGATTCTGTGACAGTGAGTTAACAGGAACCTGTCACAAGAGATTCTAGAGATCTAGTAGGGTCTAGTTGGATTTTATGCCTGTCTAGCTACTTGTGTTTTAACTTCAATCCAAGGGTTAACAGTCAAATGGTTCTGGAACCTTCACAAGGAATTCAAATACTTTTCCTAGCACTTTTTACCTACACAACCTGAACTAGGACAGGCTACACACATTACAAGGAAGCAAAATAGGAATTCAAACAGATGACCTTATCATACTTAATGAGGTTCTAGTTCTTTCTGTTCAAGTGTTCTTTACTTTTCTTGTCTCAAGAAACAAACCCACCCCCACCCAATGTGCTTTAAAAAAAAAAAAAAAAACAAAACATGGGATTTGCCTACAAACCTTGCACAAAAGCCATAGCCAACTTCTTGCATGAAATCTGCCAGAGAACTCTCCATCATGGTTTTGGCTATCCCTCCAGAATCAGGCAGGATCCTGTCCATGAGAATGTCCCGTTTTTCAGGGTATAAAAGTGGTGCAAGCACCACAGGGCAACGCTCCTGGGGAAAATCTGGAAGCAAGAATAACAACAAAGGCATTAAAAAAAAAAAACAAAAAAACAGAAGCTGTGTGCAAGTGACCGTTTGAAATAACTTGATCCTGTGGTAGTTCCCTGCTGCTGCTGCAATCCAGGGTACTCATGCAGCATCCTGTCACCCAGTTCTCTACTAGCACTTGGATGTTCCTCCAGAACATCTTGGGATGCATTCAGCAGATTGAGGGAGGTTACCCTCCCCCTGGAAAAGGACCTCGGAGCCCTGGGGGACAACAAGTTCTGCATGGCACAGCAATGTGCCCTGGGGGCCAAGAATGTCAATGGGGTCCCTGGGGGGCATTCAGCAGAGGGTGGCCAGCAGGGCCAGGGAGGTTCTCCTCCCCCTCTGCTCTGCTCTGCCCTGGGGAGGCCACAGCTGGAATATTGCATCCAGCTCTGGGCTCCCCAGTTCCAGAGGGACAGGGATCTGCTGGAGAGAGTCCAAGGGAGGGCTCCAAGGCTGCTGAAGGGACTGCAGCACTGCCTGGGGAGGAGAGGCTGAGAGCCCTGGGGGTGCTGAGTCTGCAGAGGAGAAGGCTGAGAGGGATCTGCTCAATGTCTATCCAGAGCTGAGGGCTGGGGGGCAGGAAGGAAGGGACAGGGACAGCCTCTGCTCACTGTGCCCTGGCATAGCACAAGAGGCAATGGATGGAAACTGCAGCACAGGAGGTTCCACCTCAGCAGGAGGAGGAACTTCTGCACTGGGAGGGGGACAGAGCCCTGGAGCAGGCTGCCCAGAGAGGTTGTGGAGTCTCCTGCTCTGGAGCCTTTCCAGCCCTGGCTGGATGTGTTCCTGTGTGACCTGTGCTGGATTCCATGGTCCTGCTCTGGCAGTGGGGTAGGACTGGAAGCTCTCCAGAGGTCCCTTTCAACTCCTAACATCCTGTGAGTCTGAACAAGACTTGGGTTGATGCAGGTTCACTGCAGCTGCCCAAAAGGGCTGATAGCTGCACTGATGGCAACTTTAGATCTAGACTGTCACAAACAGCAGCCATCTAAACAAAGCAGGGAGAGCAGGAAACAATTCAGCAGCAAGCCTCTCCTCCAGCTCAGGAAGTATCAGGAAAGAAAGGATCTGCTCCTGAGATTAAGCAGTACAGCAAATGTAAACCAAGCACTTGGGCATGGAAAGGAAGAATGCTCCCTTCTTCCTCCTAGGGAAGCAAATGTAGACATAGAGGATCAGATATGTGGGATGGGGGTTCTGCTCCCAGGGGAAAGCAGAAGGACACTTCACAGATGAGCCTTCCTGAGCCAGCATTATCTTTATCTTAATGCATAATGTCTCCCAACCATTTAGAGAAGATGTCCCAATTTCCCCAAACAAAGTGAGGGGAATTGAGGAAGCTAACTCATCAATCTTTGGTAGAGGATAAACAAATATTTTGCTCTTGTATAAAGGGTGCTTTCCTCTAGGTCTGAGTGGAACCCAGGAGCGGGTTGAGTTCAATTCAGTTAAGTTTGTTGAGTGCAAACTCTTTATTGTAAGAGTTTAACAGCAAACACTGTTGTTTTGGAAAGGAAGAGACTCCCACATTAATAACATCCCCTGCTGTCATGCAGGGCCCATGGCAGCTTCCAGGTAGCCCTTCCCTCACAGATTTGCCTCCAAAATAAACCAACCCAGTACTTAAACCCTCCCTGTTCCAGGTGGTCATTTATGATCCTTACACTGTGAGGAGTCCCAGGTTTCTCAGCCACAGTACATTGCCTTGCTTTAGGTAAGTAGTAAGGACAGACAGAGAGTTGGGGTTGTTCAGGCTGGAGAAGAGAAGGCTCCAAGGAGACCTTCTTGTGGCCTTCCAAGATCTGAAGGGGGCTACAAGAAAGTTGGGGAGGGACTTTTGAGGGTGTCAGGGAGTGATAGGACTGCGGGGGATGGATCCAAGCTAGAGCAGGGGAGATTTAGATTACATATTAGGAAGAAATTCTTCCCCATGAGCGTGGTGAGACACTGGAGCAGGCTGCCCAGGGAGCTGGTGGCTGCCTGATCCCTGGAGGTTTTTAAGGCCAGGCTGGATGTGGCTCTGAGCAACCTGATCTAGTGTGAGGTCCCTGGCCCATGGCAGGGGGGTTGGAACTGGATGAGCCTTGAAGTCCCTTCCAACCCTGACAATTCTGTGAAGTCCACAGGTAGCAGCCAAGCAAACACAGCTCCAACATCCTTCTACTTCATGCTTACACATCACAAGCTCTTCAAAACAACCAAGTACTGCTCACTGAAACAAAAAAACACTTTGGGGCCCTGTGGTTATCTTTCTGTTAGTTGGGAGTGAAGAAGGTCTCCTGACCATGCCTTCACCAAAAAACAGGTCTCCTGACTGCGACTTCAACAGGCCCCCAAGTATTTCAGCAGCAGTCTCACCAGCCTGCAAACTACACAACTGCCCTGAGCCAGGTTTCCCCAACACCTCCCCCCCCACACACTTACCTCTACGTAATGTTTTGAGGAAAGCGTCAATTTGTTCCTGTCCTACCCCAAAGGCTCCCTTCTGCCCAAAAAGGAGATGGGAGAGGAGAAGGTGCAGGACTTCTATTGCAATATCTTGGAAGCCACCTTCTTGATTTCCACTGACGTCGGCGTCGATGTAGGAGCGCAAGAGATCTGGCAGTTTCTGTTTGATAAACTGGGCAGCTTTGAAGACAAAGAGGGCAAGAGTCAAAACCTGACCTTTCTTTTTATACTATAAAGGATCTTTTAAGTTAGGTCATGTTCTCTTCATCTGAATTTGGTTACCCCTGGAGCACAGATTTAAGCAGAAGTCTCACCGCCCTACCTCAGAACTCAATTACTGATGGCCAAGGGGAGGCATCAGAGCATCTCAGTTTGATTCATTATCTAGCAAGGGACTTTCAGAAAGAACTAAACTGTGCCCCTTCAATTCCATTTGAGACAGGATTATTGCCCTTTAAACTTCACTGGCCCCACAAACTGCAAGGTCCTGCATTGCTCAGGTTACACAAGCACACATTCATCCATCTAGAAAGCAAGAAGATGTCCTTGCTGCAGCACTCTGGAAGCTTCACTTACCAAAACCTCGTAGATCTGAGCTGAAAGAGTTCAGTAGAGCGAGACCAAAAATCACCTACAAACAAAAAAAGATCAAACATGATAAAGGGACAGCATCCTTTCTGACAAGCTCAACAAAAAAAACCACCAAACCCCCAAAACACCCCATCAAGCATTAAAATACTTGTTGAAAGAAAGTGTTCACCTACCTCTTGAACCTTACTTAATTTGATGACTTTACTCAACTGGGCAAACAAATGGGGTGAAGGCTTCAGACTCTGAAAAGAGTAAGGAGAGTTAATTGGAAGCTGAAATGAGAGTAAGTCTCCTTCCTAATTCCAGACATTTGCAGATCTGGGGATTAATAACTGTTCTGCTGGAAGTTAACAACAAAAGCTTGTATGGCTGAACAAACATCTCCAATGCACCCTCCTTAAGTTTGCAGATGACAATGAGCTGGCTGGGAGCATCTGGAGGCTCTACAGAGGGACCTGGCCAGGCTGGATCAAAGGGCTAAGGTCAGTGGGATGAAGTTCAACAAGGCCAAGTGCTGGGTCCTGTATTTGGGTCACAACAACCCCACGAATGCTCCAAGCTTGGGGCAGAGTAGTTGGGAACTGCCCAGTAGAAAAGGACCTGGGGGTACTGGCTGCCAGCAGCTGAAGATGAGCCAGTGGTGTCCTCAGGTAGGCAAGAAGGCCACCAGCATCCTGGCCTGGATCAGCAAAGGTGTGGCCAGCAGGACTAGGACTGGGCACTGGTAAGGCCACACCTCAAATCCGGAGTTCAGTTTTGGGCCCCTCACTCCTAGAAGGACACTGAGGGGCTGGAACAGGTCCAGAGAAGGGCATCAAAGCTGGGGAAGGGTCTGGAGAAGAGGGCTGGGGAGGAGCAGCTGAGGGACCTGGGGTTCTTCAGCCTGGAGAAAAGAAGGCTGAGGGGAGACACTGTGGCTCTCTGCAATTCCCTTCAAGGTGGTTGGAGCCAGGTGGGGGTTGGTCTCTTCTCCTCAGGTAAACAAGTGACAGGACAAAAGGAACTGGCCTCATGTTGTACCAGGGGAAGTTTAAGTTGGACATTAGAAGAAACTTGTTCAGTGAAAGGGTTCTCAAACACTGGAGCAGGCTGCCCAGGGAGGTGATTGATTCCCAACCCCTGGAGGTGTTTAAAAGAAGCAGAGATGTGGTGCTGAAAGCCATGGTTTAGTATCAGTTGGCAGAGTCAGGTGATGATTTGACTTGATCTTAAAGGTCTTTTCCAACCAAAACAATTCTGTGATTCTAATCTTTTGAGCTGTTTTTATACACTTAAACTAGAAGTTTCTTCTGCACAGCTCACTCTCCCACTATCCAATCACTGTCATGGCTTTCATAAGGAAATCAACAGGAGCATTGATGATTTCTTTTACTTCTGGCTGCCATAAGCCATGAAGTGCTCCTGTTCTATTACCTTTTAAATTTAGCCTGAAGTCACTCTGTGTGATTCAGGAACTAGCTCAATTTAACAAAGTTAAAAACAAAAAACCCAACCAAAACAAACAAAACCACAAACACAAAATATGTAATTTGCTCAATTCAATCAGAAAAATCCCCAACCAACCCAACAGAGCCTGTCCAATTTGTGGGCAAAGCACAGTTTTGGAAGGCTTTATTACAACCAACCTTAGCCAGAAAAAAAGCCCCAGGAAAATGCCAAGCTGGTTTCCTACAGACCAGCTCGCTGCAGTTTCTGACATAGAATCACTAAGGTTGGAAAAGACCTTTAAGATCACCAAGATCATAACCCAACTACTATGATCACTAAACTATATCCTGAACCACATATGCAAGCACCACTTCTTCAACAACTTCAGGGATGGGGACTCCACCACAGAATCACAGAATTGGAAGGAACCCTCAAGGCTCAGCCAGTTGCAACCCCCCTGCCATGGTCCGGGGAACCTCACATCACAGCAGGTTGCTCACAGCCACCTCCAGCCTGGCTGCAAAAACCTCCAGGCAGGAGGCTTCCACCACCTCCCTGGGCAACCTCTGCCAGTCTCTCACCACCCTCATGGGGAACAATTTCTTCCTAATATGTAATCTAAATCTCCCCTCCTCTAGCTTGGATCTACTCCCCCCCAGTCCTATCACTCCCTCACACCCTCCAAAGTCCCTTCCCAGCTTTCTTGGAGCCCCCTTCAGATCCTGGAAGGCCACAAGAAGGTCTCCTGGGAGCCTTCTCTTCTCCAGACTGAACAGCCCTAACTTCCTCATCGTGTCCTCACAGGAGAGGAGTTTCTGCTCATCCTCATGGCCCTTCTCTGGACACCTTCCAGCACATCCAGATCTTTCTTGTAATAGAGGCTCCAGAACTGGACACAGAGCTCCAGGTGTGGTCTCAGAGTGGAGCAGAGGGGCAGAATCCCCTTCTGTGGACCTGCTGGCCACACTTCTCCTGATGCAGTCCAGGCTCTGCTTGGCTCTCTGGGCTGCAAGTGCTGACTGCTGGCTCCTGTTGAGCTTCTCACCCCCAGCACCCCCAAGTCCTTTCCTTCAGGGCTGTTCTCCATCCAGCCCCTGCCCAGCCTATATCAGTGCCTAGGATTGCCCCAACTCAGCTGCAGGACCTTGCCCTTGGCCTTGTTGAACCACATGAGGTTGGCACCACCTCCCTGGGCAGCCTGTTCCAATGCCTGTCCACTCCTGCAGCAAAGAAACTGTTGCTGACCTCCAAGCTAAACCTCCTGTGGCACAGTTTCAAGCCCCTGGGGATCCCCTTCATGAGAGGCACAAACCTTCTGATAGTGCAAGGGATTGTCAATGGCGTAGGACAGCGTCGAGATAAAGTTTGGTTTTGTGATCAGCGACGCACACTCCTGGATCAGAAACTGAGTCTGGAAAGAAGGAAACAATTTGAACATCCTTATCACTCTGTAACAGGACAACAGAAGTCTTCTGCTGCCCAGGGTGTGCAGGCAAAATTCAACAAACAGAAGGTCCTTAAGTCTGGTAAAGGGCCCAGATTCTCATTAGTTAGTTTCTTCTCCTTGTCTTTTCTTCGGGTTTAATTTGTTTGTTGTTTTAAGACTTCATCACATGTGCAACAAAGTGATTTAAACAGAAGGTGGTCAAACACTCCCTCACACCTGCAATGAAGTGATTAAACATTCTCCACTCCACAAGCCATGTTTCAGTTTCTCTAAGTATCCTCACACCCTGCAACAAACCATTGAAAAACATTTGATTTTGGAGCTGAAAAAGTCTGTGGCCGAATTGTTTCATGCTAAAAACCACTCCTGAGGATAGACATAGGCAGCACCAGAGCTGCCAATTGGTAGCTGTGGATAATGACATTTTAAAGGACAAAGCAAGGCTTTCAGAATAGAGCACTGCATGTGGTAGAAAGAGCAATTGTGAGAGTCAAGACAACAATTTGCTGTCTTCTGACCTAAGGACTGGCAAACAATCCTTGGGACTGAAAGGGCCACATAGGAGAAAAGAGCTTCTCTGAAGCTCCTACCTCCAACCTGCCTTTGTGCTTAAACTGGAGCAGATCCTACTGCAGCTTTTTAACAAGGAAAGCTCAAACTGTACCTGATGAAAATCTTTGCCACTGCTTTTACCATCGCCACTGAAATCCACGTGGGAGAATAGGCAGCGTAGTAAATGCCTGTCTGCCTCGGGACCGTGCCTGTTCACAATCTGCAGGAGAGAAGCCAAACAACACAACTTGGTACCAAACAGTCATCACACACAGCAAGATCTGGGTCTAGTACCATGGATACAGGGGTCACAGGCTCACAGGATGTTAGGGGTTGCAAGGTCTTCCAGTCCAACCCCCCGGCAAGAGCAGGACCACAGAATCCAGCACAGGTGGCACAGGAACACATCCAGACAGGGCTTGAAGTATCCAGAGAAGGAGACTCCATAACCTCTCTGGACAGCCTGTTCCAGGGCTCTGTGACCCTCAGTGTGAAGTTCTTCCTCCTGTTGAGGTGGGACCTCCTGTGCTGTAGTTTCCATCCATTACCCCTTATGCTATCACAGGGTGCAACTGAGCAGAAGCTGCCCCCCTTCTTCCTGACCCCCAGCCCTCAGCTATTGATAGACATTGAGCAGATCCCCTCTCAGTTTTCTCTTCTCCAGACTAAACAGCCTCAGGGCTCTCAGCCTCTCCTCCCCAGGCAGTGCTGCAGTCCCTTCAGCATCCTTGTAGCCCTCCCTTGGACTCTCTCCCGCAGATCCTTGTCCCTCCTGAACTGGGAAGCCCAGAACTGGATGCAATATTCTAGGTGGGGCCTCACTAGGGCAGAGTAGAAGGGGAGGAGAAGAAAGGTTCTTCTAGTGGTTAAGTCATTATAGTCTTAACAAAACTGCTAAGAGTATTGCCTTTTAATTAGTAACCTAGAAACCAAGCTCCTAACTATCTGAGAATGAGAAGTACAAATAAAGAGACAGAGGAGGAATCTAGACTCAAGTCACTGAGACAGAAGTCATGCATTTCATACTCAAAAAGCTAAATAAAAAGGGGTTTCAAGTCACCTAGAGGATGATTTCAAACTTCTCTGCCACAAAAGCAGCTCACAATTCCCATAGTGCCACAGCTTCACTGCTCTCCACAGCTGCCCAGGAATAGAGCCCTGAGACAGTCTGTAACTCTGTGCTGTGTCTGTGCAGGAGGAATCTACCCCACAGCATCAGGGATGATCTTCCAGGCAGCTTCTCTGTTGTCTACTGGTCAGGACTGACTTGCTTCACTACTCCAAAGTTGGAAGGGACCTCTCAAAGTCATCCAATCCAACCCCCGTGCAGTCAGCAGGGACATCTGCAACTAGAGCAGGTTGCTCAGAGCCCCAAACAATCTATCCTGGAGGTAGGTCTGGAAACCTCCACAGCTGGGCAATACTGGGGTGGTCCTGCTCTGTGCTCAGGCCCAGGGTGCTGCCAGCAGGAGGGATGCTCCAGGTACTCCTCAGCATGCCCCCCATGCACCTCCTGCTTGCCCACTGTGCAGGAGCACACTGCCTGCACCTGATGCTGGGCAGCTTTGGTTCCCCAGTCCTGATCTCCATAGAATCCCAGACTGGTTTGGCTGGGAAGGGACCTTTTCAGGGTCATCCAGTCCAACTCTCCTGCACTCAGCAGGGACACCTGCAACTAGAGCAGGTTGCTCACAGACCCAAACAATCTGATCTGCAACAGTTTCAGCCATGGGGCATCTCCCACCTCTCTGCACAGCCTGGGCCAGGAACTCACCAGCCTCAATGTCAAACATTTCTTCCTTCTATCTAGTCTGAATCTTCCTTCTTTTAGTGGAAGTGTCTCCTGCTCTCTAAAGAACCAAGTTCATCTCAAACTTACTCCTTAACAAGCTTTAACCCCAAATATAGGTCAATACCTGCAGCTGAGAGCTTCTACCCAGTCTGTCATTAGAGCTCATTCAACTGAACTCTGCACCTCAATCATGAACAGATGATCTGCACTGCTTCATTTGTAACACCCCTCACTCTTTACTACAACTCAACATCAGTTTTTGTTAGCAGCATCTCTCATTTGCCTCCAGTTTAACTCTTGCCTACATCAGCTTGTTGTGTGAACCACCTCCAGCCACTGATTATTCTTTTCACTAACCCCCAGCTACCTGCACAGCATCACTTGGTTTTAATAAAATCCATACTGGCAGAAGCTCCAAGTCACTTCATCACCTCCTCCACCCAAACAGCAGCAGCTACCAACAATCCTGGGCTGGAACAATCCTCTCTATCAATACAGCCTAAGGGGTGAGATGTTAGAAAGCAGCCCTGTGGAAAAGGACTTGGGGTGCTGATGGAGGAGGAGCTGGACAGGAGAAGGCAGTGTGAGCTTGCAGCCCAAAAAGCCAATCACATCCTGGCCTGCATCAAAAGCAGTGTTGCCAGCAGATCCAAAGAGGTGATTCTGCCTCTTTACTCTGGTGAGACCTCACCTGAAGTACTGTGTACAGGTCTGGAGCCTCAACACAGGAAAGACATGGACCTGATGGAGCAGGTCACAGAAGGTGACAAGAATGCTCAGGGGGTTGGAGCAGCTCTGCCACAAAGACAGGCTGAGGGAGCTGGGGGTGTTCAGCTTGGAGAAGAGAAAGCTCCAAGGAGACCTAATAGCAACCTTCCAGTACCTGAAGGGGACTACAAGAAGGCTGCAGAGAGACTGTTTGCAAAGGCCTGCAGGGACAGGACCAGGACCAATGGCTTCAAACTAGAAGAGCAGATTTAGAATGGATTTTAGGAACAAGTTCTGCACCATGAGGCTGCTGGAACACTGGAAGAGTTTGCCCAGGGAGGTGGTTAGGGTCCCATCCCTGGAGATATTCAAAGTGAGGCTGGACAGGGCTCTGGGAAGCCTGATCTAGTTGAGGATGTCCCTGCTGACTGCAGATGGGGTTGGACTGGACGCCCTTTGGAGGTCCCTTCCAACCCAGACCATTCCATGAGTCTAAATCCAACCTTCATCTACTGGCAAATGTTTTGCCATTGTTTCCCAGCTGCAGGACAGACAGGACATGTGCCAGTACAAACCAGCAGCTCTGCCTGCCACCACCAAATCCACTGCTTCAGCCCATCATAAACATCCCTGTCTGCTGGTAGCTTCTTTGTGCAAGAAGACAAACAGCATTGCTTCAGGCCCTGTCTGCTCCTGCTCTGCTGCTTCTGACTGTTCTCATCTCAGTTCTGCTGTTTTCTGACACTCAGCTTCCCTCTCCCTCACAGCCCACTTATTCCAGCAGCTGCCAAGTTTTGTTCTGCTGGAGAGACACATCCCAGTTGGACATAGATCTGCTTCTTGAGTAGAAGCTGGAACATATTTGCTTGTGAGACATCACTCCAGAGTAAATAGCCCACTCCAGCTATGGTGACAGCACTGTCTTGGAGGGCAGCCATCCCCACCAGGATCAAGTAGGAAGATGCTCAGATTGGTGCAAAAGGCAGCAAAATTGCACTGACCACAGGTCCTGTTGCTTAGCTCAAGCTTCAGAAAACAGGCAATTCATTTAGGCAACCCAAATTAACCAGGTGTAGACTTGCACCAGCCTGACAGGAAGCTGGATCTATCTTCTAGGGAGCTCCTTGGTGCTAATGACCAAGATGAAAAATAAAGCAATACAAGGAAGCTCAAAAAAATACAAAGGATGATGGAGAATTGAACAATTTAGTCCTGAAGTCCTACAACTATCTTAAACCAACCTTATCTTCTGCCAAAGCAAAGCCCAACCTTATCTTCTGCCAAAGCAAAGCCC
This sequence comes from Indicator indicator, assembly GCF_027791375.1. Lineage (NCBI taxonomy): Eukaryota > Metazoa > Chordata > Aves > Piciformes > Indicatoridae > Indicator > Indicator indicator. The sequence goes on from NC_072028.1 coordinate 21,075,017, forward strand.
AATGTCTGTTACCCTTTCTGTAGGTGATCTGTGAGTCATGCCTCAGTCACACTCTGCTCCAAGTAACATGTTGAGGCCACCAGTGATGGAAAGGCCATGTGTGACCTTAGAGGAACCCCCTGCAAGTACTGGACTTGCAGAACCATGGAACCTACAAAACTTACAAGAGCTGTATTCTATCTCCATGACTCATGAAATCCCTTTAAGCAGTGACTGTCATTTGAAGCAGTCAATGCTGCTGCAATCACCCCCTGTCACCTCAAGATAAGCAATGAATGCACTAAGGAGTCAGCTGTTAACAGAAACTCCCTCTCTTAAGACCTCTGCCCTCCTAATCTGATCCAAATCACTGCAGGACTGCTCTAGTGTAGAGAAAGAAAAATTTAACTGGCCCAGCTGTCTGCTGAGAACTGAACTAAACCAGTTTCTAAAACTGGCTCAGTAACATTCACTTCCTCAGCTGCAGGTAACACTTTTCAGTCCATCCTGCAAGTCAAAGGCTTTTGTTTCAAAGGGTCAGTTAAACCAGAATTCTTCCCCAAATCTTATCAATGTTGAGCAACCTGAGCTAATGGGAGGTGTCCCTGCCCATGGCAGGGCAGGGTGGAACTGGATGGTCTTTAAGGTCTCTTCCAAGCCAACCCATTCGATGAATCTATGGATTTGGCAGAATTCTCACCCAGATGTTAGGCAGCTGGGTTCCAATCTGCAGTTACTCTGCCTGCTTTCTGAAAAGGCAGGGCCAAGAAAGTTAGCTTGGCTTTACCACTACACTTCTTTGAATGAGATGAGGAGCTAAAAACTTCCATCAGAGATAAGTGAAAGCATTCAAATGTGGGAAGCACATACTCCTGCTTTCAGTGCAACAACTCTGGGCAGTAAATGAACAAATTTTCCCTCCTCTCCCAGTCAGCATCCTATGGAATGTCCAAAAGGTGAAGATTTCCCTTGAAGGGGTTAGGAAAGCTTTGCATAGGCCCCTACAAGAGTAGCAGTGCAGAGAGTCACAGAATGGTAGGGGTTGGAGAGGACCTTGAAAGATCTGAGTCCAACCCCACCCCATGCCAGAGCAGAATCACCTAGGGCAAGGTCACACAGGAGCACATCCAGGTGGCTTTTGACTGTCTCCAGAGAAGGAGTCTCCACAACCTCTCTCCTAGTAGCAATTAATCCTACTACTACAAGTAGTAATCCTACCACTCAGCTACCAAGTTCACAATGGTCTCAGCTCTGAGCTGCTGTACTCCATGACCCAAGCAGGAGGAACATCAGAGAGAGGAGCTGTGGCTGTCACGCCGCAGAGAGCAGCACACAGGAGCACCGCAGAGCACCTCCCCTTCCTCCTCTTTCCAAGATCTCTTCACAGCCCCCCCCAGGAATTTACTCACATGCTGTATTTCCTGCTGGCTGGCTCGGTAGTTTTTCTTGGTTAAATTGTCCACCAGGTAGCTGATTTGAGACAAGGCCAGCGAGAGCGAGTCAAGATTCATTGCTGGTTGGGGCGGAAGCAGGCGGCCGAGCCCGGCGCAAAATCACCATTATTCCCCTTTAGTCACCTCAGAGACAGGTTAATTGTTTGTCCCCCAATTAGCCTGTATCTGCTTCTGGGTTACTTTCTTCAGCTCTTCTTCCTCAGTTGTCTTCCTCTGGTCTGAAACATGGCACCTGAAAGAAGACAGACAGCAGATTTTAATTAGAGAATCACAGAATGGTCCAGGACAGAGGGGACCTCCAAAGGTCATCCAGTCTGAACTCCCCCCACAGTCAGCAGGGACATCCCCAACTGGATCAGGTTGCCCAGGGCCTTGTTGAGTCTTACCTTGAATATCTCCAGGGATGGAGGCACAACCACCTCCCTGGGAAACCTGTTGCAGTGTTCCACCACCCTCAGACTAAAGAACTTGCTCCTCACATCCAATCTCAATCTGCTCTGCTCTAGTTTGAAGCCATTGGCCCTGGTCCTGTCCCTGCAGGCCTTTGCAAACAGTCTCTCTGCAGCCTTCCTGCAGCCCCCTTCAGGTACTGGCAGGCTGCTATTAGGTCTCCCTGGAGTCTCCTCTTCTCCAGGCTGAACACCCCCAGCTCCCTCAGTCTGTCCTCACAACAGAGCTGCTCCAACCCCCTGAGCATTTTCGTGGCCTCCTCTGGCCCCTCTCCATCAGGTCCATGTCCTTCCTGTATTGAGGGCTCCAGACCTGCACACAGTGCTCCAAGTGAGGTCTCAGCAGAGCAAAGTGACAGAATCACCTCTCTGGCTCTGCTGGCAACACCACTTTTGATGCAGCTCAGGATGTGATTTGCCTTCTGGGCTGCAAGCTCACACTGTCTGCTCATGACCAGCTTCTTCCTGATACCCAACCTAAATCTGCCCTTTTCTAGTTTGAAACCATTGTCCCTGGTCCTGTCACCACAGTTCTGTAACCACTCCAGGGCCCTGTCTGAGGCACTGCTATCAACTCTCTATGAGCACCAGCCATTCGTTGAAAATAAGGTTTGGGGGGTGTTAGGTTTACTTTTTTTCTTGTAATTAAAAAAAAAAAAATTAATCTTTAAACTGAAGTCTGTGGAGTTAAGAGGCTTCTGCTCTCACCAGAACCCAACGGGGGGGGGGCAAAGTTAAATCCTGAAGGGATTTACCTCAGTTTTTTCTCCTTTTTCTTGGCTAAAATGGAAAGACACAAAACCCCCAATTTTAACAAGAAATTGCTAATACAGACAGGTTTGATAGTTTAACTTACATAAACCATTTGCCATAGAATCGTTTGAGCTGGAAAAGACCTTTAAGATTGTCAAGCCCAACCATTCTCTAACTGCCAAGCCTGCTGCCAAACCACCAGCACCACATCTCTGCCTCTTTGAAACACCTCCAGGGATGGGGATTCAACTACCTCCTTCAGAAGCCTTTTCCAGTGTTTGAAAACCCTTTCAGTGAAGAACTTTCTTCTAATATCCAACCTAAACCTTTCGTGGTGCAACTTGAAGCAATTTCCTCTTACCCTATTGATTGCTCCTTGAGAGAAGAGGCCAACCCCACCTCAATGCAACTTCCCTTCAGGGAGCTGTAAAGAGCAATGAGGTCTCCCCTCAGCCTCCTCTTCTCCAGGCTAAACACCCCCAGGTCTCTCAGCTGCTCCTCCCCAGCCCTGCTCTCCAGATCCTTCACCAGCTTGGCTGCCCTTCTCTGCACACTCTCCAGCCCCTCAATGCCTGCTAAAGCCTCCAGGAAAAAGCAGTGCTGCGAAGTCTTCCTACTTCCAGCTCAGCTGTTTTCACACTACCCAATCACATTCACTCATTCCTGTTTTGCCAGTCTGACAGAGGCAGCAAAACAGCTCTCTCAGGAGGAGGACTGTGAGGAAGAAGACAACAAGATGCTTAACATGAATTAGCTACCACACAGCAACAACGAGAGGTCAGCATCATTCAAAGCACCAATCACAAGTTTAAATAAACAAAAAAAAATCATTTTTTTTTTAACCATCTCTGCATATTTTGCCTCACTAGCACTGCTGCACTCAACCCTACACACCAAAACCAGCAACTGTGGCTGAGCAACACAAAGAAATGCAAACTAACCCCAACATTTGGCTCACCCCGAAGCAGCTTTCAGGGAGCAGAGCTTGCCAGCGTAATGGATCTTTTTATGACAACACCAAAATTTGGCACTTGACACCTCAGCTGTTGAATTACAGTTTGCTGATGGGATCAAATCTGATCCCAGGTAAGCCCTGGATAACCCAACAGCCTGAGGAGGAGTGGAGGAAACCACAGGCTGCCCCCAGAAGCAGCACCGTGGTTTATCAGAGGTAGAACCATGCTGGAGTGTCTGTTTTGAAGCTCTTCTGGATCAAAACATAAAGGTTACCAGGCTTCAGGCCAAGAGTGTGAAGAACCCTTCCTACAGAAGAAAATGTATTGCTTGACTGCCTTTGGCTACCCAGCCCAAACCACCAGCATGTGATTGCTGCCTCATCCTGGAGATGAATGGCAGAGGTGAGGTGTGGACTTGGCACACACAGGGCTTTGGGCAAAGCAGCTGAGGAGCCCTGCAGCAGCGTGGTTGGACGTGTCAGGCCATCCTTCCACAAGAAGACCAGGCTAGAAGGACTGGGTGCAACAGATCTTCCTCCCCTCTCCCTTTATACAAAGGTTTTCCCTGGCTCACACTTTGAACTACAGCTGGTTTAGTATCTGCCTACAGATATTAAATAAGAGAGAACAGCCCTGTGGAGAAGGACCTGAGAGCCCTGGTGGACAACAAGTTCTGCATGGCACAGCAATGTGCCCTGGGGGCCAAGAAGGCCAAGGGGGTCCTGGGGGGCATTCAGCAGAGGGTGGCCAGCAGGGCCAGGGAGGTTCTCCTCCCCCTCTGCTCTGCTCTGCCCTGGGGAGGCCACAGCTGGAATATTGCATCCAGCTCTGGGCTCCCCAGCTGCAGAGGGACAGGGATCTGCTGGAGAGAGTCCAAGGGAGGGCTCCAAGGCTGCTGAAGGGACTGCAGCACTGCCTGGGGAGGAGAGGCTGAGAGCCCTGGGGGTGCTGAGTCTGCAGAGGAGAAGGCTGAGAGGGATCTGCTCAATGTCTATCCAGAGCTGAGGGCTGGGGGGCAGGAAGGAAGGGACAGGGACAGCCTCTGCTCACTGTGCCCTGGCATAGCACAAGAGGCAATGGATGGAAACTGCAGCACAGGAGGTTCCACCTCAGCAGGAGGAGGAACTTCTGCACTGGGAGGGGGACAGAGCCCTGGAGCAGGCTGCCCAGAGAGGTTGTGGAGTCTCCTGCTCTGGAGCCTTTCCAGCCCTGGCTGGATGTGTTCCTGTGTGACCTGTGCTGGATTCCATGGTCCTGCTCTTGCAGGGGGTTGGACTGGAACATCTCCAGAGGTCCCTTCCAACCCTTTACATCCTGTGAGCCCATAAACTCAAAACATCAGGTGCAAAAAAAGCCATCAGCCCACCAAGTTGTTGTGTTCTTTAGAAAGGTTTTCTAATAACAGGTGGGTGAAGCACCTATTAAGGTGGTCAAACCCATCAGCTTCCAGCCTTTTTGTCCTGCCACAGACAACCCAGAAGCTATGTAAGGCCCTACTTGGGCAAACCCCCACCTCTCTCTTGACAAAGCCATTTTCAACCAGTAATGCTGAAGGCATTCATCAATGCCAAGGTTTTAATAGCTGGGCCTGATAACCTTAAAGGTATTTTCCAACCAAGATTATTCTAAAGGCAGTTGGGCTGTGAAATGCATTTCAGAGCATGTCTAAAACTGCAGCAAGCAGAATGAGAGAAAGCTGCCAGTTTTTCTTTGCTGTGCAGCTGACAAAGCTACAATTCATGACTGCTACACACTCAACCCCCCCGGACTGTGGAATAGTTTTGGAGGAAGGGGACTAGGCACAAAAGCAGCAGTAGCACAGTACCCAGCTAGTGTTTTAAGAGGTTTTAGCAACTCAGTTCTGTTTTTGGTGGAATCCAGCAAGTGTCACCAGGCACAGCAAGCAGACACTTTCCAACTTGTTCTTGCTGGCAAAGTTTTACCTACTGGGGCAAGACAAAGCCTCTGAGAAACGTTCAGGCAGTGCTTACAGCCACTCAAGGCACCCCCCACCAGCAGCTAGGGAGGGGAAATGAGCCTCTGGCAGAGCACCTCACTTCAGAAACCAGCCTGAAGAACTCAAGGGCTTGGTTGAACTCAGGACTCAAGAACAGAACCCAAACTTCAACTTGGTCATTTTTAAAGGCAGTTAAGAGAGCTCTTAGAAATTGCCTTGCAGGCCTCTAGGAGGGAAGGCCACACTTCTCTGGCTACTGTTCTCAAGACCAGTAAGAACAGCTCAGCAATCACACCTCCTCCACCCTGAGTCAAGCTTTTACAATCACAGAACTGGTTTGGTTCAGAAAGACCTTTAAAATCATCAAGTCCAACCATTAATCTCTCTCTACCAAGTCTGGTCCTAAACCATGTCCCTCAGCACCACATCTACACAGCTTTTAAACACCTCCAGGGATAGGGATTTGACCACCTCCCTGGGCAGCCTCTTACAGTCTGAGAATCTTTTCAGTGAACAAGTTTCTTCTAATGCCCAAACTAAACCTCCCTTGGTACAACTTGAGACTATTTCCTCCTGCCCTATTGCTTGTTTCTTGCGAGGAGAGATCGACCACCACCTGGCTCCAACCTTTCAGGGAGCTGTAGAGAGCAATGAGGTCTCCCCCTGGGACTCTTTTCTCCAGGCTAACCAACCCCAGTTCCCTTGGTTGCTCCTGCAGACCTGTTCTCCAGGCTCTTCATCAGCCTTACTGTCCTTCTATGGACCTTCTCCAGCACCTCAATGTACTTTTTGGAGGGAGGGACCCAAACAGTACTCAAGGTGTTGCCTCAGCAGTGCCCAGTATCAACCCTAGTCCTGCTGGCCACACTATGGCTGATCCAGGCCAGGATGGATCACCTCCAACCAACACACCCAGGTCTGCTCCTGCCAGACAATTTCCAGCCACTCTTCCCCAAGCCTGAAGTGTTCCTGGGGTTGGTAGGGTTGTTGTGACCCCCTGCTTTGCCTTTTAAACACTGAGCTCTTGAGTTGGGATCAGTCCTAAACCTGATTCTCCCTGCAGATCAGTGCCACTGACCATCCCATCACTGTCTTCTCCCAGGAACTGCCACCTGCATGAAAGCATAACAAGCTTTGCCACTTTCTAACCCCAAAACCTAACAGTGAGAACCCAAACTGGGGTCACAAGGAGATTTTTCCTTTTCAGGGGAAGCAGAACAAGAGCCAGAGCAGCCTCAAGGCCAGGAGACAATAGCTGAAGGAAGCAGCTTCCCATTTATGTTCTAAATACATGGTTTGCATGGAATGTATCCTGATAGACAGAAAAGAACCCAGCACCTCTCACCAGCACCAGGCTCAGAGCAGGTCAGAGGTTCAAGTGGTGCAACCTGAGAGTAGTATGTACAAAGCAGAGTAATTAAGGGAAGGCAGAAGCACAGGGGTACCTCCAGTCACCCATGCAAGGCTAAAATCCAATTTCTAGAGCACTGATTAAGAAAGCTATGAATGCTATGCAAAGCTGACTTTATTTTTAGAGGTACACATTCTCACTGGGAATGAATCTCCCTACATTGGCCTCAACAACTCAAGCAGCTTTCAGGCTCCAGGGCAAACCTGCTCTCTTCACAGGTGCAGACAAGTCAGGCCTCAGCTGGAAAGAGTTTATCAAAACAACTTCAATTTGCTGACAAGAATCAGCTGTTGCCACCGGCAGCTCCTATGATACACCACAGACTCAGCTGGCAGACACAGGGCTGGGGGAGCTCTTACAATATTCCCCATTTTAGAGCTGATTTTTTCCCCCCCCCCCAAGAGGGAGAAAAATATTTCCCCAGATCTAAGGTACTACATAGCCTGAAGATCAACAGCCCATCAACAAAACATTTAGCACTGAAATAGGTGCCAAGTGTTTTGCTGATAGGATCAAGATCTCCAGCAGCAAAGCACTTGGTACCTACTTCAGTGGTTCCTTCTCAACAGCTGGGTAATTAAAAGATAAAGATGATGCAATTTAAGGCAAGAACTCAAACATGACAAAAGAGAGAGGGTCAAAATGAAACTGAAAGTCAAGCATGACCAAAAAACCTCTACTAAGCAGAAGCAGATCACTAGAGGTAACTAAGCCTTGCTGCTGAAGATGATAAACCTCAAGTCTTCCACAAATTTGGTTACAGCCCCAAAGAAAGTTAATTTCTAAAGTACTTGCAGCCCACCTCTGGATTTGATTAGTATTTTGCAGAGGTTAACTAACTACTTCCACTGGGTTTCAACGTTTTGGGCCACACCTACTGCATGTGGAGGATAAAAGAGCTCAAGTGACACAAACAGCAACATGTTTGCTGATTAAGGTTCTGAATTCCTGCCAAAAAAAACATCAGAGGCAGTGTGGCCAGCAGATCTTGAAGTGATTCTGCCACTTTGCTCTGGTGAGACCTCACCTGCAGTACTGTGTCCAGCTCTGAACCCTCAACACAGGAGGGACATGGAACTGATGGAGCAGGTCCAGAGGAGGCCATGAAAATGCTCAGAGGGCTGGAGCAGCTCTGCTACAAGGACACCCTCATACTTGGTTACAATATCCTCAGGGAACTTCCCACTCTTCCTTCAATCAGACACCATAGGATAAAGTTTCTGTTGGAGGAAGTTCAGGGAAGTTCAAACTAGAGCAGAGCAGATTTAGATTGAATGTTAGGAACAAGTTCTGCACCATGAGGGTAGTGGAACACTGGAACAGGTTGCCCAAGGAGCAGATTTAGATTGAATGTTAGGAACAAGTTCTGCACCATGAGGGTAGTGGAACACTGGAACAGGTTGCCCAAGGAGGTGGTTGAGGCCTCATCCCTGGAGACATTCCAGGTGGGGGCTTGACAGGGCTCTGGGCAACCTGATCTAGTGGAGGATGTCCCTGCTGACTGCAGAGGCATTGGACTGGCTGACCTCTGGAGGTCCCTTCCAACCTAGGCCATACTGTGAGTCTATCAATACAGGGACCTGTTCTCAAAGGTTTTGTGGTGTTTTCCCACCCAAAAAACTGCTTTAGGAAAAAGCAAAAGAGAACTGCAGTATTCATAGAGCAGGGGATGGTTACAGAATCAAAGAGAAATCACATATGGCTCTCAGTGACTTAGTGATGATCCATCACAGGGTCATAAACCACCACTCTGCCTAAGTTGTGTTTGCACAGTATCTCTTCCACTTACTCAACTAACCACCACCAACTGCAACCACTTCAGCCTCAATTAAAAATGAGCTAACAATCTAGGAGCACTACACCAGAAGGATAAACAAGATCAAGAATTTCTCTTAAGAGGAAGCAGGCAGATAGCCACCTTGCTGTGAGTTTGGTTTGAAGACAGCAGGTCACGTGAATCACTCAACAGCTAACAGCAAACTTAAAAGCATAAGGGACAGGAAGGACAATAACACATCTAGAAAAGACAAACAAGTCCATTATCAATTAAGTTTGCTTCCTGTTCACAAGGCACTCACCTCACATGGACTCATCCTGCCTGTAATAGCAGCCAACACCAACGCAGTTACCTTAGAAACAGGAAACACTTCGGTTGTGTGAACTAAGCCTGACTTGTCAGGTCCTGTTTTGTCACACCTGTTTGGTTACCTGCTTAAAAAAGCTCCACTGAAAGCAGATGTCATGCTTCCTTCTAACAAGTAGGACTCAGAAACAGTGGAATCACAGAACGGCTCAGGTTGGAAGGGACCTCGGGGATCATCCACTCCAAGTTGAGAGGGGACACCTCTCAACTAGACTTGGGTCACTCAAGGCCTCATCCCACCTCCAAAGAAGAGGCATCCACAACCTCCCTGGGCAGCCTGCTCCAGAGTCTCAGCACCTTACTACTGAAGAACTTCGTCTTCCTCAGCTCCACTCTAACCCTGCTCTGCTCTCAGCCTCAAACCATTCCCCCTTGGCCTCTCTCTAGACACCCTCAGGGAAAGTTCCTCTGTAGCCTTCCTGCAGGATCCCTTCAGGTACTGCAAGGCAGCTCTAAGGTCTCCCTGGAGTCTCCCCTTCTCCAGGATGAAGAACCTCACCTCCCTCAGCCTGTCCTCACAGCAGAGGGCTCAAGATGTATCACACAGGCCGTGTCTGGGTTTCATTTTTTCAGTCTTATCTCTCTGCTGTTATACATACAGTCCAAACCGTTGGAGGCTTGTTGAAATTAAAACTGTGTCTTCTCACTAACCTTACTGCATAAGCAGAACTCTGAGCCATGCACAGGAGTTGCTCCTCAGAGCACACAATCTCTCCAAACAGCCAACTGTTGCTATCTCCACCTTCAAATTAAGCCAATCCACTTCAGTGGGCAGCACATTCTTAACCGGAGGCCAGCAGCGTTTCTGCCATGTGGTCTGCAGGAAGGTTTCGTTAGCAGGTTACTTACTACAGCTCCCCCTTTCACAGCTTACGTTTTTTCCCCTCTGTGGGCCACTCACAACAGTGTTGATCTCCTAGCTCAGAGATAGGCCCAACTCCGGCTGCTTTCACCGTCTCTCAAAGCTCTGCCTGTCACGATCAAAGCTGCAGAGGGGAACAGGGGAGGAGAATGAAAGCAGCCGCAAAGCTGAGGACTACCCCGCAGCCTAGAAACGCTCACCCCGCAGCCTGCCACGGCCGAAGCCTTCCCCTCTTGCGCCGGGAACCGCAGGTAGCAACAACCCACCGACCTGCAAACCGCGGGCCCAGGCAAAGCCCTTCCAAGTTGGCTCAGCTGCTCCTCCCGTCGATCGGACACCGGCTGAAGATCGGAGCGGCGAGGGCCAGGCCGGGGAGTGGTGCAGGCCAGGTCAGGCCAGGGAGGCCTCACACTTTTCCTACAGCCAACCCGGAAAGCGCGGTCCGGGCGGGCTCCCTCTACCGGCACCGCCACGCCGGCTCTTGGCTCCGCCGCGGCCTACACCACCACAACTACCACAGCCACCGCCGCCGCCACGGGGGCTCCGCTGCCCCCCACCCTTCCCCTAAAACAGAGCCCACCGGCGGACCGGGACCGAACTCAGCGCGGCAAACCGACGCTCACCTCGGGAGGAGACTGTAAAGAAAGCCAGAGCAGGACAAGGTGCCGGGGCCACTGGCGCTTTTATCCTCTCGCATCCGCCGTTTCGCTACAAAATGGCGGACGGGGTCGCGCGCTCACGTCGCGGCCTTTCCCCTCCCCCGTCCCCTCGCGGCACGCCAGCGGGGAGGGGGCGGGAGCAGCGGCGGGAGGGAGCGGCGGGGCGGGGCACGCGCCAGCCTTCCCGCCCCGCTAGTGGGGCTCCGAACCAACCAGAGCGGCGAGCACCGAGCTACCTGCCCAATCAGCGCGGCGCGACCTCGAAGAGGGGAAGTTCTGCCCGGTCTCCGTCCTCCACCCTCGGCCGCTCCTCCGCCGCGTCTATTGGCTGACAGCGGCCGGACTCCTTGGTATGGTTTTAGCCAATCAGCGCTGGAGGGCCTCTGGAGGCACGCATGCGTATCCGGGACCGACCAATCAGCGCGGGGCGCTGCGCAGGGGCGGGGTGGGAAGAGGAACTGGCGGGGAGCGCCAAAAGGAGCGCGGAGTCATGGGGACGCCCCCCGCGGTGGTGCGCTCTGGCCTGGCGCTCGTCGCCACCCCGGCGGTGGTACAGGCCTAGGCACCGCGCTGCTACTCCCCCCTTTCCTAGCGCTGCCTTGGTGCGGTCCGGAGCGCCGGCTGCGGCCTGGGCAACGTCCCCGCTGCCGTCACCGCCCCCCCGCCGCCGGTGAGGGAGGGCCCTGGGAGCTGCACCCTCACAACATGGCGGCAGGAGCGCCGGGCCCGGGCCCCGCGCCCCGCTCTGCTCCCTTGCCGAACTCAGGGGCCACAGCCTCCCTCAGGCCGTTTCGCACTATAGTCATTCCCCCTCCTCCATTTCTATGCTCGCTCCTGGCCGGGAAACGGCTCCCGTTAGCTCCCCAGCGCCGGGGCTGCCACCCTACACCCCAAAACATCTTCTTCCCGCCCGCTTTCCGGCTGGGTGACAGCACGGGGACCCGGACACCTAGGAGTATCTCTGCCATTCCCTGGCCCTGGGTACACTGGGATATGAGAGCCTGAGGAATCACAGAATCATGGAATGGTTTGGGTGGGAAAGGATCTTTAAAGCTCATCCAGTCCAGCCCCCCTGCAGGCAGCAGGGACATCCCCAACCCCCACCCCTGCAACCTGCTCACAGCCACAAACCTCACCTGCAATGGTTCCAGCCATGGGGCAGCTCCCACCTCTCTGGGCAGCCTGAGCCAGGCTCTCCCCACACTCAGGGTCAAACATTTCTCCCTTCTCTCCACTCTCCATCTCCCTCTTTCAGTTCCAACCATCACCCCTTAGCCTGGCACAAGTGGCCCTGCTCCAAACTCTGTCCCCAGATTTCTTAGAGGCCCTTCCAGCACTGAAAGGCCACCAGAAAGTCTCCCTGGAGCCCTCTCCAGGCTGCCCAAGCCCAACTCTCTCAGCCTGGCCTCACAGCAGAGCCCTTCCAGCCCTGCCAGCATTGCTGTGGCCTCCTCTGGCCCTGCTCCAACAGGTCCCTGTCTGTGCTGAGGGCTCCAGAGCTGCCCCAGCACTGCAGGGGAGGTCTGAGCAGAGCACAGCAGAGGGGCAGAATCCCCTCCCTGCCCCTGCTGCCCACACTGCTGGGGATCAGCCCAGGACAGGCTGGGGCTGGGCTGGCAGCACTCAGTGCTGGCTGATCTCCAGCTTTGCACCCCCAGCACCCCCCAAGTCCTTCTCCTCAGGGCTGCTCTCCAGCCCTTCATCCCCACCCTGCACTGATACCAGGAGTTGCCTCCACCCAGGTGCAGGACCCTGCACTTGGCCTTGTTGAAGCCCATGAGGTGCACATAGGCTTACTGCTCAAGGAAGGGGATGAGGCCTCACATCTGGCAGGTCAACCTCCACCAGCTGCCAGGGGCTCAGCCTCTTAAGGCTACCTCTGGTGCCACACCATTCCCCCCCCCCATAGCTCAGAGAGCTGGGATGGTGATTCAGGACACACCTTCATCCCTGCATCCCACTGCAAAGCATCTCTGTTCTCCAGCCCCACAGAAACCACCTCCTGGCCACTCCATACACGGCACCACAACATCATTTTTTATTAAGTTCACTTTCCCTCCACTTTTTCTGCAGGTAGAAAATACAGTTCTGAAGGCCAGTGTCTGTAAACAGCCAGGGCAGCAGGAAGGTAAGCAGGGAGATGTCCACAGCACCTTCACACCCTCCTGCCCTCAGTCACAAGGACCCCCTGGGAGAAGCAAGGTTGTAGCTTCCCAGGTGATAATCAAAGTTGCAGGACACCATCCATGCCTGCCTTGGTTTGGCCATGGCACCTCCTCATGCTCTGTGCACCTTCAGGAAAAGCCAGAGCCACAACCATCCCCCAATCCCAAGCCCCCTTTCCAGCTTGACAGAGGATGGGCACTGAAAGGCACCTTGGCATTGGCATCTCCTGAGCCTCCAGCATCTCTGCTGGGCTCCAGGGAAGGTGGCCCTGTAGTCACCACAACCAGGAGGAGTGGTCTGCAGGGTCAGGTGATGGTGGGCATGGGCACCTCCTTATTTCTGCCAAGGGCTGCCCCAAGCCCCAGCACCTGCTCTCAGGTGGGAGCTGGGTGAAAGGGGCTTGGGAGGCAGCCAGTGCTACAGAATCATGGAATGGTTTGAGTTGAAAGGGACCTTTAAATGTCACCCAGTCCAACCTGACAGCACTCAGCAGGGACATCTGTAACTAGAGCAGGTTGCTCACAGCCCCAGACAACCTCACCTGGAATGGTGCCAGCCATGGAGCATCTCCCACCTCTCTGGGTAACCTGGGCCAGGGTCTCAGCACCCTCAGTGTCAAACATTTCTCCTTTCTCTCCAGTCAGATGAATGGGAGGGGTCACTGGAGCCTGCTGTCAAAACCTCTGGGCATGGAGGCTGGAGGTACCTTGAGAGAGGCAGGAAGGACTGGTGCCTCCACAGGGACCCTCAAACATCCATGCTGTACACTTGAGGCTTTTCTGCCTCCTTTCTCTGTCTGGGTCTCCCTGACTCAGCCCAAGCAGCAGCAGGAAGGTCTCCATTTACACACAGCAAGGGCTGGTAGGGCAAGACCAAACATTTCCCCCCACATGCTGCCCTCCCACCCACCACTGCTGGTCACAGAGGGAGAGAGCCAGAGGGAGAACTACAGAAGCATTCCATGGTTCACCTTCCCACCATGAGTGCCTGGGCTGCTTCCAGTAGATCACAGAATCATAGAATCATTTTGGTTGGAAGAGACCTTTTAAGATCTTCAATTCCAACCCTTAGCCCAGCACTGCCAGAGCACCACCAAACCCTGGCCCTCAGCACCACATCTCCACAGCTTTAAAACCCCTCCAGGGATGGAGACTCCAACACTGCCCTGGGCAGCCTGGGCCAGGCCTTGACAACCCTTTGGGGAAGAAATTGTTCCTCGTTTCCAACTCCCCTGGTGCAGCCTGATGCTGTTTCCTCTTATCCTATCACTTATCCTTAGGAGTAGAGACCAACCCCACCTGGCTCCAACCTCCTTTCAGGGAGTTGTAGAGATCCAAAAGGTCTCCCCTCAGCCTCCTCTTCTCCACACCAAACACCCCCAGCTCCCTCAGCTGCTCCTCCCCAGCCCTCTTCTCCAGACCCTTCCCCAGCTCTGTTGCCCTCCTCTGGACCTGCTCCATTGAGGAGGAGCAGTAAAGGTAAAGCCAGGAGCTTCAGAAAGCTCAGCACAGGTACAGAGACAGACAGACAAATTCCCTCCTCTCCCAGGGTTTTAGAAGTCAAACAAGGAAGAAGGGAACCCAAAGACTGAACAGGAGCAGTTTGCTGTGGACATTTAACCACCCCCAGCCCAACCTGCAGCTGTGGGAACTGCTCAGAAAGCTGAAGTGAAATTATCATCCTCAGAGGCAAGAGAGGGAGAGCCCAGAGCCACACCAACCCAGGGGGATAATATAAACCAGAGCAAGACTGACTGCTTTAGCCCCAAAGCATCCCTTTCAAACCTGGCCCAGTCCCATTCCTAGCACACCTCCTGGAAAAACAGGACTGGAAACTAGGAGAGCAGCTTTGCTCTAGTGTAGTGTCTCCAGCAGGTGGATGTGGCCACAGCACCTTCCCTGGTTGAGAGAGTGAGCAAACCCTGGCAGGGGAAACATTGCACTGGGGGGTCCCTGCCAAAAATGACCATGGTCCCACTTTGGTACAGCAAATGCAGCCCAGGCAGAGGCAGATGGAGCAGCAAGGGCAGGAGAGTGGTGAGATGAGCCATGGGAGAGCTCAAACCAAGCACTGGCAGAGAAGAGGACCACAGGGATGTCACCCTTAATGATGAACATGGTTAGGAGTTCCCTTTATGCAAGACAGGCTCCTTCCCCTCCAGTCCTCCAGGGTGGGGAGAAGAAGCTGAAGCTCTGGAGAGGAGCTCCACCAGTACATGGGTGGTGCTGGGAGAAGCTGAAGCCACGCAGAGGAGCTCCACCAGCACATAGATGGTGCTGGGAGAAGGAGTTGAAGGTGTGGACAGGAGTTCCACCAGCACATAGATGGTGCTGGGAGAAGCTGAAGCCACACAGAGGAGCTCCACCAGCACATAGATGGTGCTGGGAGAAGGAGTTGAAGGTGTGGACAGGAGCTCCACCAGTACATGGGTGGTGCTGGGAGAAGTTGAAGCTGTGGAGAGGAGTTCCACCAGCACATGGGTGGTGCTGGGAGAAGCTTGAAGCCATGCAGAGGAGTTCCCCCAGCACATGGATGGTGCTAGGAGAAGGAGTTGAAGCTGTGCAGAGGAGTTCCACCAGCACACGGGTGACAGCAGCCTTCACAAACCTCAACCATGACCCCTTAACGATTTTTCAGGTAGTGATGTCTACCCTGGGGGACAGAAAGACCTTGACCTGCCTTAGAGGTCTCCTTGTAGTGATGCTCTGGCTGCAGCAGGGAGTCAGGGCTGAGGGAAGAAGCCTGCCTGGTGCATCAAGACACCATAGAGCTCTTCCAACCCAGCTGACTCCTCTTGGCTCTTCCCAACACACCCATGTGGGCTTCTCCACGCTTCCTTTTGGTCCTGGGGCAAACCTGCATCCCCCTCTGGCATCACCATCAGTCCAGCCTGGAAAAGGAGTCAAGCTGTGAGGTCCACAAAGATGGCATTGGCAGTGGTCTGTCCAAAGATGAAGGCTCCGAGGGTGACCATGAACACCCCGTAGCTGACGTAGGCCCACCAGCTGCAGAGGCAGGAGGACAGGCTGTGGTTAGAGGGGACCTGCACCCCAGGACACCCCTAGGGCAAGCAGGGAGGGAGGAAGCAGGTTTTGCTTACCTGATTGCCCTGGTTTCTTGGATCTCAGAGAGCTTGGCTTGAATCAGGCAGAGCCCTGAAAGGCAGGAGAAGCAAATTAGGACCAAGACGAAGACGTTTGTCCTTCTGCAGAGACCTCTGCCACTGCCAGCCTGCTCCCTCCCTTCTTAGAACAGAATCAGAGAATCAGTCAGGGTTGGAAGGGAGCTCAAGGCTCAGCCAGTTCCAACCCCCCTGCCATGGGCAGGGACACCTCACACTGGATCAGGCTGGCCAGAGCCTCATCCAGCCTGGCCTTAAACACCTCCAGGGATGGGGCCCCAACCACCTCCCTGGGCAACCCATTCCAGGCTCTCACCACTCTCATGGGGAAGAGCTTCTTCCTTACATCCAGTCTGAATCTCCCCACTTCCAGCTTTGTTCCATTCCCCCTAGTCCTGTCACTACCTGAGACCCTAAAAAGTCCCTCCCCAGCTTTCTTGGAGCCCCCTTCAGATCCTGCAAGGCCAACAAGAAGGTCTCCTGGGAGTCTTCTCCTCTCCAGACTGCACAACCCCAACTCTCTCAGAGCAGAGCAGCTCCAGCCCTCTGCTCCTCCTCCTGGCCCTTCTCTGGACACCTTCCAGCCCCTCCAGAGCCTTCCTGGAACAGAGGCTCCAGAACTGGACCCAGAGCTCCAGGTTAGGGTTAGGGTCTGAGCAGAGTGGAGCAGAGGGGCAGAATCCCCTCCCTGCCCTGCTGGCCACACTTCTCTTGCTGCAGCCCAGGCTCTGCTTGGCTCTCTGGGCTGCAAGTGCTGACTGCTGGCTCCTGTTGAGCTTCTCCTCCCCCAGCACCCCCAAGTCCCTCTCCTCAGGGCTGCTCTCCAGCCAGTCCCTGCCCACCCTGGATTGATGCTTGGGGATTGCCTCGACCCATCTGCAGGACCTAGCCCTTGGTCTTGTTGAACCTCATGAGGCTGGCTTGTGCCCAGCTCTGCAGCCTGTCCAGGTCTCTCTGGATGGCATTTCTTCTTCAAGACACAGAGCCAAAAGACCTCTGCCAGCACCCAGGCACCCCAGAATGCCCTACCTGGGAAGACAAAGATGAAGCAGGCAGCCAAGCCCCCGATGACAGAGATGACTTTGCCGATGTCTGGGATGAAGAGCGCCAGGAGGAGGGTGAGGAGGAACCAGGTGATGGTCTGCAGCAGGCGCCTCCTGCGCTCCCGAACCACGTCCTCCTCCACTGTCACCCCGGTGTAACGGAGCCACAGCCCCTCCAACACAGCCCTGCAGGCACAGAGCCAGGCCAGGAGGGCTTCCTGGTGCCATCCCCTCCCTGCCCACCCCGGCTCCCACCTCCTCCCAGTGCTCACCGGCCGCAGAAGTGCAGGATGGGGTAGGAGGTCAGCACGCAGAGGATGATGAAGGCCCGGGCCAGGGCAATGGGGATGTCGTTGGAGGGGTAGGACATCAAGACATCCTGCTCCACGCTGGCCCCAAAGGTCAGGAAGCCACAGACACCTGCTGGGAAGGGAGCAGTTAGAGGGGGATGGGGACAGGCTTCCTCTTGAGGGGTGCTCCAAACCCCATCCTCCCCCACCTCCATCAGCTGAAGTTTGAATGGGGGGAGACAAAGGCCCAAAATTGCCTCCCCACTGGGGACTTGGGGGGAGGAGGAGGAAAGATAAATGTGGTGGGTTGAAAATTCCCCCCACTGCCCCCCAACATTAAATTTGCAAAAGCAGCTCAGCTGAAGCAAATGGAAGCTACATTTACAAGCAAAACTACAATCTACAGTGGAATGCAATGACCATGAACAAAATACACAGGATTTGCAACACTGACAGGGATTTAGAAGCATAGAATTGTCAGGGTTGGAAGGGAGCTCAAGGCTCAGCCAGTCCCAACCCCCCTGCCATGGGCAGGGACACCTCACACCACAGCAGGTTGCTCACAGCCACCTCCAGCCTGGCTGCAAAAACCTCCAGGCAGGAGGCTTCCACCACCTCCCTGGGCAACCTGTGCCAGTCTCTCACCACCCTCCTGGGGAAGAATTTCTAACGTCCAATCTGAATTTACCCATTTCTATTTTTTTTTTCCATTCCCCCCAGTCCCTAACACCCTTCAAAGTCCCTCTCCAGCTTTCTTGTAGCCCCCTTTAGATACTTCTTCCTAACATCCAATAAGAATCTACCCATTTCTATTTTTTTCCATTCCCCCAGTCCTATCACTCCCTAACACCCTAAAAAGTCCCTCCCCAGCTTCTCCCCCCTGCCTTCCCCTTGCCCCCCTGTACACAAAGGGACAAGAGAAAGGACCTGCCTACCCTGGTGCTGGAGCAACCCTGCCTGGTGTAAACCTGCAGCTGTTGGCTGGCACCGGCTGGCAGCGCAGCTTCCCTTGCACTGCTCAGACAGTGCTGCTCCATGAGTTTTGCCTCGTGGCTGCCTTGTCTAAGGACACTTGAATTTTGGTGGGTCCCTTTTCCTTTGGATTTGTACCCTGTGATGCACACATTTGGATTTTAAACTTACAGTACTGGAGCCTGCCACCCAGGAGACCTAAGGACTATCCAAATTCCTGCTCTGTTCTCGTGAGTAAAATCTGACTCCACAGCTTTTCCCTAGGGTCCTGGCTTGCCTCTGATTTTTGTAAGTGGGGGCAAAGCTATTTTTGTGGCTTAGCCTTTTCCAATTTGTGATTTCCCTGAATTGTACTAAAGTTGCCCTAAATTGTAGTAAAGTTGCCCGTGAGCATCCTTGCAGAATTCATGACCCAACAGAACCTGTAAATAAAATTTTAACCCCAGTGTTGTGGATAACTTTGGGGCAGGTTTTGGGGGGGAAATAAAGGTAACTGTATTTTTATAGAGATAACTCTTGTTTATATACATTTATATATTTATAAAGATAACTCTGTTTATATACATTTATATATTTATAAAGTAACTCTGTTTATATGTATCTATAAAGATAACTCTCTTTATATATATTTATAAAGATAACTCTTTTTATGAAGATAACTGTTTATATACATTTATATATTTAGAAAGATAACTCTGTTTATATGTATTTATAAACATAACTCTCTTTTTATGAAGATAACTGTTTATATACATTTATATATTTAGAAAGATAACTCTGTTTATATGTATTTATAAACATAACTCTCTTTTTATGAAGATAACTGTTTATATACATTTATATATTTAGAAAGATAACTCTGTTTATATGTATTTATAAAGATAATTCTCTTTTTATGAAGATAACTGTTTATATACATTTATATATTTAGAAAGATAACTCTGTTTATATGTATTTATAAAGATAACTCTCTTTTTATGAAGATAACTGTTTATATACATTTATATATTTAGAAAGATAACTCTGTTTATATGTATTTATAAAGATAACTCTCTTTTTATGAAGATAACTGTTTATATACATTTATATATTTAGAAAGATAACTCTGTTTATATGTATTTATAAAGATAACTCTCTTTTTATGAAGATAACTGTTTATATACATTTATATATTTAGAAAGATAACTCTGTTTATATGTATTTATAAAGATAACTCTCTTTTTATGAAGATAACTGTTTATATACATTTATATATTTAGAAAGATTTATATATATAATATATATTATATATCATATATATAATATATAATAATATATAATAATAAAATATATAATATATATAATATATATTATATATATTATATATGTTATATATATATTTATAAATATAATTCTCTTTTTATGAAGATAACTCTGTTTATATGCATTTATAAAGATAACTGTTTATATATATTTATAAAGATAACTCTCTATATATTTATAAAGATAACTCTGTTTATATACATTTATATATTTATAAAGGTAACTCTGTTTATATATATTTTTAAAGATAACTCTCTTCTTATGAAGATAACTGTTTATATATATTTATATATTTATAAAGACAACTTTGTTTATATATAGTTATATATTTATAAAGGTAAGTCTCTTTATGAAGGTAACTCTATAAATATTTATATATTTGTAAAGATAGCTCTCTTTTTACAAAGATAACTCTGTTTATATATTTGTATATTTATAAAGATAACTCTATATTTATAAAGATAACTATTCTTATAAAGTTAACTCTATATATTTTTATAAAGATAACTCTCTTTTTATAAAGGTAACTCTGCTGACATATATTTATGTATTTGTAAAGATAAATCTCTTTATAAAGATAACTCTCTTGTTATAAAGATAACTGTATATTTATAAAGATAACTCTATATGTTTATATCTTTATAAAGACAACTCTCTTTTTATAAAGATTACTCTATTTATCTTTATATATTTATAAATATAACTATTTTTATAAAAATAACTCTATATTTATGTATTTTTACAGACAACTATTTTTATAAAGATAACTGTCTTTATATATTTCTATAAAGATAGGGAGTTATCTTTATAAAAATAGTTATATTTATATTGATAACTATTGTTATAAGGATAGCTCTCTATATTTATATATTTATAAAGATAACTATTTTTATAAAGAGAACTATGTATTCATAAAGATAACTATATTTATGTAGTTATAAATGTAACTATTCTATGAAGATAACTATCTTTATATAAAGATAACTCTATCTTTATATATTACAATGATAACTCTATTTTTGTAAAGATAACTTTATGTGTTTATAAATATAACTCTATGTATTTATATTTCTATAAAGATAACTCTATTTATCTTTATATATCACAGTCTCACAGTACTTCAGAGGTGGGAAGGGACCTCAAGAGATCATCAGGTCCAACCCCCCTGCCAGAGCAGCATCACCCAGGGTAGTCTGCACAGGAATGCAGCCAGCTGGGTTTGGAAAGTCTCCAGAGAAGGAGACTCCACAACCCCCCTGGGCAGCCTGCTCCAGGGCTCTGTCACCCTCACTGTAAAGAAGTTTCTCCTCATGTTGAGCTGAAACCTTTTATGTTCTAGTTTGAACTCATTGTTCCTTGGCTTATCACTGGGAACCACCCAAAAGAGCCTGGCCCCCTCCTCCTGACACCCCTCAGCTATTGATAGACATTGATCAGATCCCCTCTCAGCCTTCTATCTATCTTTATATATTAATAAAGACAACTCTGTTTTTATAAAGATAACTACCTTTATATATTTATATAAAGGCAGAGGGTTATCTTTATAAAAATAGTTATCTTTATATTGATATATTTATAAAGATAACTATTTTCATAAGGGTAAATCTCTATATTTATGTATTTATAAAGAAATCTCTGTTTTTATAAAGATAACTCCCTATATTTATATACTTTTATATTTTTATATTTATATATTTATAAATATAACTATTTTATGAAGATAACTATCTTTATGTAAAGATAACTATTTTTATAAAGTTAGCTCTCTATATTTATAAATATAACTATTTTCATGAAGATAACTCTATTTATCTTTATATATTGATGAAGATTATTTTATAAAGATAACTATATATTTAGAACTATAACTATTTTTATGAAGATAACTATTTTTATATAAAGATAATTCTATCTATATAAAGATAGAATTATAAAGATAACTCTACTTTTATAAAGATAACTGTGTATTTTTAGATAAGTATGTATTTATAAAGATACCTCTATATATTTATAAATATAACTATTTTAATGAAGATAACTATTTATCTTTGTATATTGATAAAGATTATTTCTATAAAGATAACTATATATTTATAAATATAACTTTCTGAAGATAACTATCTTAATATAAAGATAATTCTATCATTATATATTTATAAAGATAACTCTATGTATTTATAAAGATAACTCTATATATTTATAAATGTAACTCTACTTTTATAACTCCCACCTCATTAATCTCATCCCAATCAAAACACTCCAGCACATGTTTGGTCTGAGGGACCAGACATGGATGGATGCCACACAGGGAGGGTTAGGTGGATCTTGAGCTCTGCTGCCCAGAGCATCACTGCACTCACAGAATCATAGAACTGTCAGGGCTGGAAGGGAGCTCAAGGCTCAGCCAGCTCCCAACCCCCTGCCATGGGCAGGGACACCTCACACCACAGCAGGTTGCTCACAGCCACCTCCAGCCTGGCTGCAAAAACCTCCAGGCAGGAGGCTTCCACCACCTCCCTGGGCAACCTCTGCCAGGCTCTCACCACCCTCATGGGAAGAATTTCTTCCTCACATCCAATCTCAATCTCTCCACTTCTAGGTTTTTTCCACCTCCCCCCCCCAGTCCTATCACTCCCTGACACCCTCCAAAGTCCCTCCCCAGCTTTCTTGGAGCCCTCTTCAGATCCTGCAAGGCCACCAGAAGGTCTCCTGGGAGCCTTCTCCTCTCCAGCCTGCACAACCCCAACTCTCTCAGGCTGTCCTCAGAGCAGAGCAGCTCCAGCCCTCTGCTCCTCCTCCTGGCCCTTCTCTGGACACCTTCCAGCCCCTCCAGAGCCTTCCTGGAACAGAGGCTCCAGCACTGGACCCAGAGCTCCAGGTGTGGTCTGAGCAGAGTGGAGCAGAGGGGCAGAATCCCCTCCCTGGCCCTGCTGGCCACACTTCTGCTGCTGCAGCCCAGGCTCTGCTTGGCTCTCTGGGCTGCAAGTGCTGACTGCTGGCTCCTGCTGAGCTTCTCCTCCCCCAGCACCCCTGCTCCTTAAGCTGTGCACTGAGGACCATCACAGGGGTGTCCTCTTGCTCACCAGTGCCTGTGTAGACGAAGAGAGCGATCACCATGGCTGCTGTCACCACTGCCCCCCAGGTCTTCACCTCTGGCTGCTTCATGCTGTTGAAGACGGGCACGCTGCTCACGTGGCACTGCCAGGGGCACAGAGACACAGCAGGGACACATGATGGGCTGAGGTGGAGTCATGCAGCATCCCACTTGTGATCCCCAGCCCTCCCAGGGTGTGTTGTGATTTCGTGATCCACTCCCCCCCAGGGGTGTTGCTGGAGAAGGGCAGGGGAGGACAGCCTGCTTTGGACTGTTGGAGCTGCTGTGAGTTCAGGCTGAGGGAGCTGGGGGTGTGCAGCCTGGAGAGGAGAAGACTCCAGGGGGACCTTAGAGTTTATGCAGTAAGGTTAGTGAGAAGTCACAGTTTTAGCTTCAACAAGCCTCCAACACTTTGGGCTGTACTTAGAACAACAGTGAGATCAGACTGAAAAAATGAAACCCAGACAGCCTGCTTGATACATCTTGAGCCCTCTGCTGTGAGGCCAGGCTGAGGGAGCTGGGGTTCTTCAGCCTGGAGAAGAGAAGACTCTAAGGGGACCTCAGAGCTGCCTGCCAGGACCTGAAGGGATCCTGCAGGAAGGCTGCAGAGGAACTTTTGCTGAGGGTGTCCAGAGACAGGCCAAGGGGGAATGGTTTGAAGCTGAGGCAGAGCAGGGTTAGAGTGGAGCTGAGGAAGAAGTTCTTCAGTACAAGGGTGGTGAGACTCTGGCACAGGTTGCTCAGGGAGGCTGTGGATGCCTCCTCTCTGAAGATGGTCAAGGCTAGGATGGATGAGGCCCTGAACAACCAAGTCTAGTTGAGAGGTGTCCCTGTCTGTGGCAGAAGATCTCTGAGGTTCCTTCCATCCTAAGCCATTCTGTGATTCTGTTTCCCAGCTGGTGTAAGATCAACTCATCCCCATCCAGGTTAGACTGGCTTCAGCAAACTCTCAAAGCCATGAGGTGAGCACATGGAGAGGGTTTTGGTTGAACATCCAGGGGTGCAGCCCTAGGCCATGGCAGTTCCCTGGCTCATGTCCTTACCTGGAAGCCAAAGCAGATGGTGGGCATGGCATTGAAGATGGCTGTCCAGCTGGAGGGGCTGGTAGGAGAGAAACAGCCATCAGTCAGAGCAGGGCTTCCTGCTTCTACTTGGACACTGCCCAAAAACGTGGCTCTGCCCTCAAATTCCTTCTTCCTGCACCCAGTCCATAAATGTCCTCCCACCATCAGGGAGGAGACAAGTCCCAGGGGCTCTGCTGGCCAAGGAAACAACCAACAGCATCCTCAGGCACAGCCCTGGCTGTTGGGTGAGCAGAACCACTGCACAGACAACTTTGGGCCTGCTTCTAGCAGAGTTAAAGGTCAGTCAGCTCTCCTGAAAACTTGTGATGGTGCTGAGGAGACCTCCAGGAGGTCTTTTTCCTCTCCTTCACCACCTGCTCCACTGAAACACACAGAGATGTGGCCACTTGGGAACATCTAGCACCAATGTGCAGTGTCCTGAAAACCTCTGATGGTGCTGAGGGCACCTCCAGGAGGTCTTTTTCCCCTCCTTCACCACCTGCCCCACTGAAACACACAGAGGTGTGGCCACTTGGGAGCATCTAGCACCAATGTGCAGTGTTCCTGGGCTCAGGGATGGAAGGTGGGAAGAAATTGTCCCCAGCCTTTGCAAGCCTCATTCCTGCAGCCCTGCCTGGCTCTGTAGTGCTGTGATGGCCACCACCAGCATCACAGAGCTTGCACTCACCTGGTGGGGATCTCCACAGGCACCAGCTCCTTGTCAGGCCAGATGTACTTGATGATGATGACTGCTGTGACATACCAAGTGCCAATCACACTGAGGGAGCTGCAAGAGGGGACAGGAGACCATCAGCATGCTGCCTCCTTGCTCCATGGAGGATCTCCTCTCAGCCTCTTCAGCCCCATCTTCCTGCCTGCACAGCCCAGGCCACCCCACTCCTCCACATGATAGAATTGTGTTGGTTGGAAGACACCTTTAGGATCATCAAACCCAACCCTTAAGCCAGCACTGCCAGGGCACCACCAAACCACAGCCCTCAGCACCACACCTCTGCAGCTCCTAAACCCCTCCAGGGATGGAGACCCCACCACTGCCTTGGGCAGCCTGGGCCAGGCCTTCACAACCCTTTGGGGGAAGAAATTGTTCCTCATGGCCAACCTAAACCTGCTCTGCTGAAATTTGAGTCTGTTTCCTCTTGTCCTATTGCTTGTTCCTTAGGAGAAGAGGCCAACCCCCACCTGGCTGCAGCCTCATTTCAGGGAGCTGTAGAGAGCAATGAGGTCTCCCTCAGCCTCCTCTTCTCCACACCAAACCCCCCCAGCTCCCTCAGCTGCTCCTCCCCAGCCCTCTTCTCCAGACCCTTCCCCAGCTTGGTTGCCCTTCTCTGGACCTGCTCCAGCCCCTCAGTGTCCTTCTGGGAGTGAGGAGCCCAAAACTGAGTTGTAGAGAGCCAGAAGGTCTCCTCTCAGCCTCCCTTCCTCCAGACTGAGCAACCCTGAGTCCCCTCAGCAGCTCCTCACAGAACTTGTTCTCTAGATCCCTCAGCAGCTCTCTTGCCCTTCAGCAAACTGGGATCACTCCTGCCCTCCCTTCCCAAGGGAATATGCCAGGCACCACAGATGCCAACACAATCCCACTGTGCAGACCTGTCAGCATGGGGATGGGCTGGGGTTTGGGCAGGAGAAAGCCAAGTGTTAAAGAAGTGACACTTGTTGGTCACCCTGCACCAGCTCCAGCAGCCAAGTTACAACAAGAAGCTTGGTGGAGCAGGGGCTGGCCTGTGGGCTGCCCAAGGTGAGTACCATTACTGGCTCTCCTTTCTGCTGGGTGGCCAACTCTGAAGGCAAAGGTTGGAAGCAGCTCTTTTGTTTCCTCTCCAGTGAGCAGAAGGGAGGGACACTGAGCACTCTGGCCACACATTGCTCAGCAGCTCCTCTGCTTCCCAGATAGGGAAACTGAGGTGTGGGAAGGCAGAGGAAGAGATCAGAGGATCACAGACCACAGGATGTCAGGGGTTGGAAGAGACCTCTGGAGATCTTCCAGTCCAAGCCCCCTGCCAGAGCAGGACCACAGAATCTAGCACAGGTGGCACAGGAACACATCCAGCCAGGGCTGGAAAGTCTCCAGAGAAGGAGACTCCACAACCTCTCTGGGCAGCCTGCTCCAGGGCTCTGTCCCCCTCCCAGTGCAGAAGTTCCTCCTCCTGCTGAGGTGGAACCTCCTGTGCTGCAGTTTCCATCCATTGCCTCTTGTGCTATGCCAGGGCACAACTGAGCAGAGGCTGACCCTTCCCTCTTGACCCCCAGCCTTCAGATACTTATAAACATATATTAAATCCCCTCTCAGTCTTCTCCAGACTGAACAGCCCCAGGGCTCTCAGCCTCTCCCTTCATCATCCTGGCAGCCCTCCCGTGGACTCTCTCCAGTAGATCCCTGAGATGTCTAAGCCCTCAGGGTCAAGCAGGCAGATGTGGTAGAAGCCTCATCCTTGGAGGTTTTGAAGGCCAGGCTGGATGTGGCTCTGGTGTGAGGTGTCCCTGCCCATGGCAGGGGGATTGGAACTGGCTGAGCCTTGAGCTCCCTTCCAACCCTGCAGCTCTGCAACTCTATGACACCAGAACCATGGTGTTTCCCCTGGGCCCATGCTGAAGTGGGTGCTAGCTGGCCCAGCCCAGCTGCCAGCCCCAGAGCCACCTCCTCACCCACCTGGCATATTTCTGGAAGCCAATCTCCCTGGGGATGGAGAGGGGCAGGATGAGGAGGAAGGCAGTGATGCTGATGGTGAACTTGCGGTCCATGTACCAGTGCCTGACCCCAGCTCCCTCAGGCTCCCTCACCAGAGCAGCAATGACTGTGGGGACAAAATAGGGTGATCAGGCAGTCCCCTTCCAGCTGCAGGAACAGCATCTGGCTGGTTTTGTTCCCCCCTCTGTGGGGCACACTCACTCTTGTCCT
The DNA here is from genome assembly GCF_027791375.1 of Indicator indicator. Taxonomy (NCBI): domain Eukaryota; kingdom Metazoa; phylum Chordata; class Aves; order Piciformes; family Indicatoridae; genus Indicator; species Indicator indicator. The sequence continues at coordinate 21,101,609 of NC_072028.1, forward strand.
GCTGGTCCCCAATGATGATGAGGAAGGCAATGCAGGTGCCGAAGGTGTAGACGGCGATGGCCACCTCGCAGAGCACGCCAGGCACCTTCCCACACACAGCCCACACCACCTCCTGGTAGGTCCTCTCGTTGCTGGCCTGGGAGCAGTATGCCAGGATGACCAAGCCTCCAATGATGAAGATCAGCATGCACTGAATCACAGGATCACAGAGTGTTAGGGGCTGGAAGGGACCTCCAAAGCTCATCCAGTCCAACCACCCCTGCCAGAGCAGGAGCACCCAGAGCAGGGCACACAGGAGCACAGCCAGGCAGGGTTTGAGTATCTCCACAGAGGGAGATTCCAGAACCCTCCCTGGGCAGCCTGTGCCAGGCCTCTGTCACCCTCACAGGGAAATAATTCTTCCTCTTGTTCCCATGGAACTTCCTCTGCCTCAGCTTCCACCACTGCCCCTTGTGCTGGCATTGGGCATCACCCAGCAGAGCCTGGCTCCAGCCTCTGGGCACTCCCCCTGCACATCTTTATCACCAGCAATGAGGTCACCCCCAGGCTCCTCCTCTCCAAGCTACAGAGCTCTCAGCTCCATCAGTCCCTCCTCACAAAGAAGATCTTCCTCTCCCTTCAGCATTTTTGTAGCTGAACTGTGCTGGACTCTCTCTGTGCTGGACTCTCTTAAGCAGCTCCCTGAGGTCCTTCCTGACCTGAGGGGCCCAGAACTGGACACAATATTCCAGATGTGGCCTCAGCAGGGCAGAGTAGAGAGGGAGAGGAGAACCTCTCTCAACCTACTGCCCACAGCCCTTCTAATCCACCCCAGGATGGCCCTGGGGAGGGGAAGAGACAAGGAGGCATACACTGAGGCAACAGAATGCTAAGGTGTGCACCCTAGGCAGCCACCCCTGAACACAGGGAGCATCATCTCTGCTGCATTTCACCCAACAGGGCTTCTTCCCAGGACATCTCCATGCCCTCTCTGGAGTGCCACACATGCATCTCAGATTCCCCCCAGGGTGGGAGAGGGCAGCTCTGTCCCCTCCCCAAGCTCTCAATCCCCTCTGGAGTGCCACACAAGCATCCCAGATCCCCCCCAGGGTGGGAGAGGGCAGCACTGTCCCCTCCCCAAGCTCTCACCATCTGCAGCCCGATGCCCGCAGCCACCCCTCCAGCCATGGTGAAGGCAGCAGGGAAGTTGAGCAGCCCAGCCCCCAGGGCAGCATTGACCACAATGAAGACAGCTCCCAAAGCAGATGTGGCCCCCAGGTCGTTTCCTGGGCTCTCTCCACCCTTGGGCAGGGTCTCCACGCTGGGGCTCTGCAGGAGCCTGGCCCTTTCCCCGGCGTCAGCGCTCCACTCCCAGTCCTTGCAGTCGCTGTTGATGCTCCCGGGGCCCTGAGCCATTCTTCCCTCCGCAAGTGGCACACTCCAGCAGCCACCTCCCACTAAGGCTCCTCCAGCAGGCTCAGGCAGCTGCCTCGAGGAGGGTCTGCTGCCAGGGCTGGCTCCATCAGGTGGGGAGAGCAGCAAGGAAGGCGACACAGCGGTCAGGCACTTCACTGCTCCTGGGAGGGGATGAAGGACGCAGGAAGCACATTAACAAGGGGCAGCTCTGGCATCACACAGGGGCACAGAGACTCATGGAATGGGTTGGGTTGGAAGGGACCTCAAGTATCACCAAGATCCAGCTCCCCCTGCCATGGGCAGGGACACCTCCCACCAGCCCAGGGTGCTCAGGGCCTCATCCAGCCTGGCCTGGAACACCTCCAGGCAGGGGGCAGCCACAGCCTCCCTGAGCAACCTGTGCCAGTGTCTCCCCACCCTCACTGCCAACAATTTCTTCCTCCTCTCCACTCTCACTCTCCCCTCTCCCAGCTCCAAGCCATTGTCCCTCATCCTGGCACTCCCAGTCCTTGGCCAAAGACCCTTCCCAGCTCTCCTGAAGCCCCTTCAGGTGCTGAAAGGCTGCTCTAAAGTCTCCCTGGAGCCTTCTTTTCTCCAGGCTGCACAGCCCCAACTCTCCCAGCCTGGCCCCATAGGGGAGGTTCTCCAGCCCTCTGATCATCTTGGTGGCCTCCTCTGGAGTCTCTCCAGCAGCTCCAGGTCCTTCTTGTGCTGGGGGCCCCAGAGCTGGAGGCAGTGCTGCAGGTGGGCTCTGAGCAGAGCAGAGCAGAGGGCAGAATCCCCTCCCTGTGCTGCTGCTCTCCCTGCTCTGGATGCAGCTCAGCACACAGCTGCCTGCTGGGCTGCCAGGGACCACTGCTGGCTCAGGTTGAGTTTCCTGGGTCTCAGCTGGAGACTGCACACAGATGTCCTCATAGCAGCAGAGGTATGGCAGAACTCACCTCTTGTCCCTCACATCCAGGATGAGGACACTGCAGCTGTTGGATGGGGGACACTGAGCTCCAGCCAGGGAGCTGGGAAGCTGCAGCTTCAGAGTGGGACTCTGCCAGCACCAGCCCCGGTCACACAGCTCTGCCGACACCAGGCCCAGTGGCACAGCTCTGCCAGCACCAGCCCCAGTGGCACAGCTCTGCCACCACTGGACCAGTCTCACAGCTCCGCCAGCCCCAGACCCAGCAGCACAGCTCTGCCATCACTGGACCCAGCAGCACAGCTCTGCCAGCACCGGACCCAGCAGCACAGCTCTGCCATCACTGGACCCAGCAGCACAGCTCTGCCAGCACCAGACCCAGGGCACAGCTATGCCAGCACCAGACCCAGGTCACAGCTCTGCCAGCACCAGACCCAGGGCACAGCTCTGCCAGCACTGGACCCAGTCTCACACCTTTGCCAGCACCTGGTTCCTGCCACAGCTTGGTTCCCCATTTCCAGCCCTGGTTCCTGCCAGCTCTTCAGGAGGTCTGGGCAAAGGTCTAGTTTCCCACGTGCACAGCACAAATGCAGTGTCACCAGCAGGTGACTGTTCCCTTTCCAGGGCTCCCCAGGGTGGCCACCAGCATCAAGTGACTCAAAAGCTGTTGGACCTGCAGCCCAGGTGTTTCCAGCACCTCAGCCCTTGGGGGCTGGCCAGCCCAGATCTCATCCCTCTGAGCTGCAGACCAGCTCTCGCAGCCTGGCAGGGCTCCAAGGACGCACGAGCAATCCCTTCCCAAGGGAAAAATCTCCCTATTTTTCCCTAGATGACATCTCAGAGCCATGACCAGCCCTCTCCCCTCTTTGCTTCCAGGCTGTTTGGATGCCCTACTTGTGCTGTGAAGCCTCTTCGTGGGTGTCTGGGGGATGAGGACAGCCCGCAGGGAATAGCAGCAGCCTCTCCCTCCAGGGTGGGAGCGTAGCAGGGTCCCAGGTGCCTAGGCCGGGGGCCGTGGGGGAACCTGCTTTGGGTCAAGCCCCAACCCCGGGGAGCCGATGCCTCTCCCCCGGCCAGAGCAGGATGCTGCTCGGTGCGCTTTTACCCATGCTGGTGACAACCACAGACCCTGAGCGGATGACTCCCCAGCCCCCGGGGCCCTGCCGGCGCCCCACGGCCGCCCCCAGTCCAGGAGAGGATAGGCAGGGAATCGGGGACAGTAACACCGGGATGGTTTCGGGGATGCCACACGGCCCCGGCGGGTCCCTGGGGCTCCCCCAGCCCGGTAGCGCCGTGCCCCGGTCCCACTCAGCGGCCGGTGGGAGCCTGCCCCAGCCCCAGCCCCACTCACCGGGCAGTGGGAGCCTGCTGCAGCCCCAGCCCCATTCACCGGGCAGTGGAAGCCTGCTGCAGCCCTAGCTCCGGTCCCACTCACCGGGCGGTGGGAGCCTGCCCCAGCCCCAGCCCCGGCCCCAGCTCCACTGACCGGGCAGTGGGAACCTGCCCCAGCCCCATTTACCGGGCGGTGGGAGCCTGCTCCAGCTCCAGCCCCGGCCCCGGGCGGTGGGAGCCTGCTCCAGCCCCGGCCCTACTCACCGGGCGGTGGGAGCCTGCTCCAGCCCCGGCCCCAGCTCGGCGGCGGCGCGACGGCCGGCACCGCCCTGCCCGCTGCACGCCGGGGGTTGTAGTCCGCCCCCGGCCCGATCCCGGCCGGGAATCGCTGCCTACCCCCCCTTCGGCAACCCTATCCCAGCCCATCCCCAGCGCTCTGCTGCTGGAGGCAGGGGCATGGGGGGGACACCTTCGCGGCGAGAGGCAGTGCTGCAGCTCCTTGGTTGTACCGGGGAAGGGCAGCGGGGAGGCCCATGGAGGGCACGAGGAGCCCTGCAGCCAGCTCCGGAGCCGGCAGAAGCCGCAGCGCCACGGGGAGCTGCTGCTGCGGCGGCGGCGTTCACGGTGGTTGATTGCACAAACGGCGGCCGCGGGCATCGGGCCACGTAAACAACCCTCCGTGGAAGCAGCGGCAGCCTGCAGCCTCCGAGCCCCTGGGGACAGCGTGTGGCACACAGGCCTGGCCCAGCTCCCCCGGTCCTGACTGCTCCGGGCAGCGCTGGGCGCTCTGGAAATGCCCTGGTGGGGCCGCAAAGGCTGCCCAGGGATCGCGTAGCCAGAGCGCTCCCTGCCAGGTCCACCTACATGGAGGGGGGGGAAGCTTTGCCTGCTGCAAGCAACTCGGGCATGCCCCAGCAGCCTGCCAGCAGGAGCAGGACTGGGACTGTCCCCCTGTACAGGGCACTGGTGAGGCTGCACCTTCAAATCCTGGGTTCAGTTTTGGGGCCCTCACTACAAGGACATTGAGGGGCTGGAGCAGGTCCAGAGAAGGGCAACAAAGCTGTGGAAGGGTCTGGAGAGGAGCAGCTGAGCGAGCTGGGAGTGTTTAGTGTGGAGAAGAGGAGGCTGAGGGGAGACCTCATTGCTCTCTACACTTCCCTGAGGGGAAGCTGCAGTGAGGTTGGGGTTGTTCTCTCCCTAGTCTCAGGTGATAAGAGAGGAAATGGCCTGAAATAGTGCCAGGGGAGGCTTAGGTTGGAGATGAGGAACAATTTCTTTGCTGCAAGAGTGGTCAGGATTTGCATGGGCTGCCCAGGGAGGTGGTAGAGTCCCCACCCCTGGAGGTGTTCCAGAAATGTGTGGCCATGGCTCTTGGGGCCATGGTGGAGTTGGGTTGCTGATTGGACTGGCTGATCTTGGGAGGCCTTTTCCATCCCAAACAGTTCTGATTCAGATCCAGCACAGGGCAGATGGCCTTTGGCACCTCATGCTTGCCCCATTCAACCCCATGGGCTCTGACACCAACTCCTACCCAGAGCAACATGAGCCCACCTCACACACCATGCTCCTGGGGCACACAGGGGGGAAATGCCCCCTCTCTGGGTGGGATTCCTAGGAGCTGGGGGTTTCACCAGCCACATGACATGCCCAGTGGTGGCACTTGCCCTCCTTTGGTGTGTGGAAGGGAGAGGATACAGCTGTGGGGTGACAGGAAGAAGTCCCCAGCTTGAGACAGCCACGCACCATTTTATTTGGATTGAAAAAAAAAAAAAAGAGAAATCAGAGTCCAGTGAGTCACAAAGCCTCAGGGACAACCTGGTTTGGACAGAAGGGTTTTGGAGGTGTCAGCAGCTCTCAGACTTCCCTCGCGATCTTCCCTTCCCCTTTTCCTTGCTGTCACCAGAAATTGGGCTGAACAGAGGGGAGGGACACCTCCTCTCCATGTGAGGGTGGACAGGGTAGCACCCAGCTCTTGGCTCACGGCTTTGGGACACACACAGACATTCTGCATGGCAGGGAGGGCTGGTGGCGACTCAGAGGACCAGGGAGAGGACCAGGGCTAGGGGTAGAAGCCATGTCCACCCCACACACCCCACTGTGAATTGCACCTGAAAGGAGATGCCCAGATGGAAAGAGCAAAGCCAACGATGGAGTAAACTTTAGCAGTGAGAAGTCCTCTGAGCTGGCTGTTGGAGGGCAGCTTTGGCACTGCCCACTGCTGGGCGAGGAAGGTGGATGAGGATGGAGCCTGCTGGCAGCAGGGACTGACTGAGGAGGTGGCAGGGACACATTCTGAGCAGCCCTCCAAGCCAGCTCCCCACTGTTTGGGCTGGCAGCCAGCAGCCTCACAAAGCTTTCTCCTGGAAGGAAGCAGCATGGGGAAGCCTTTGGCGCCTGTGCTGGAAGGGTGGCAGGGATGTGTCTGCTTCCTCCAGTGCAAGATGGGTGCTGGGGCTGACAGACAAGGGCTGGACAACAGGGGAGAAGGCTGTGAGGAGCAGGAACCAGCAATGATGTCCCTGCTTCACAACGTTGGATGGCTTGGACAAGGCTTCTACACAACTCATCTACAAGATACATTCAGCAGCAGCACCAGGTGCTGTGGTTCAAAGGGTTCTGCTTGTTTCCTTTCCTTCCCCAGCTTCAACCAGTGGGGCAGAGCAGGGTCAGCCACCAGCTCCAGGGCACAGCTGTGTCTTTACTTTGTGACTTGATGGATGGCATGAGCCAGGTAGGCTACATTGCCCGAGGTCACTCCCGCCACCGAGATCCGCCCGTCCTTTGTCATGTAGATGGAGAACTCCTTGGTCAGTCGATCCACCTGGGGTGGAAGAGCAGATGTTTAACCCCTGGCCAGCTTAGCAGAGTGCCACTGTACCCAGCTTGCCTGCACTGGGTGCCAGCAGGCACAGACTTGCACCTTGCAAACCCTAAGAGATGCTGCTGAGCTCTCCAGCGCCAAGCGAACATTCAGCTAGGAGCCACCTCACTTGAGGTGACCTTGAAGATCACCTCCAAATGCCACCAAGAGACTCTGGCTACACCTAATTTCAACCTCCACCAGCACAGCAAGGGGGCAGAGCAAGATCTAAGTCCCCTAAGCTCCACTGCTGAGGGCTTGGAGGCTGTTCCTCCTGGAGGAAGAACTGCTTCCGAAGGCTCTGTTTGAGCAGCCGCAGCCAGGGCTCTTCTGACAGGGAAGGCAGAAGGCACCCCAGGGGCACCGTTGTGTTTACCTGGTCAGGCTTCAGCCCTGTGAAGCAGAACATGCCAATCTGGTCAGTGATGTGCTGCCAGTTGTGGGAAGAACCTTCTTTCTTCAGGTTGGACACCAGCTGAGTCCTCATGCCGATAATCCGGTCAGCCATGCCCTTCACCTCCACGAGCCTGAGAAACCAAGGCAGGAACTGCTCAGAGCAGGGCTGGGATGCACCAAACACTGCTCCCCTCACCCACCAGCTGCCAGGAATCAACCAACCCTCTCCACATGGAAGGTGGTCTTCCCCTCACCCACCAGCTTCCAGGAATCAACCATCCCTCTCCACATGGAAGGTGGTCTTCCCCTCACCCACCAGCTTCCAGGAATCAACCATCCCTCTCCACATGGAAGAAGGTCTTCCCCTCACCTACCAGCTTCCAGGAATCAACCAACCCTCTCCACATAGCTGAAGGTCCTCATACACCCAAAACCCAGGGGATGCAGGTGAAAGAAGACCAGGGAGCATCAAGTGCTAACCTCCAGATGAGGAACTGCTTCTTTCTGAGGGTACCTGAAGGTTGCCCAGGGAGGTGGTTGGGGTCCCATCCCTGGAGATATTCAAGGTGAGGCTCAACAGGGCTCTGGGCAACCTGATCTAGTGGAGGATGTCCCTGCTGAGTGCAGAGGGGCTGGGACTGGATGAGCTTTGGAGGTCCCTTCCAACCCAGCCCATGCTATGATTTATTCCACAGATCTTGGGCACCACTACCAGAGGCATCGCTCTCACTTAAAGCCATGGGTGAGCAGAAGGTCTCATGGCCTGCCCAAACCCTGCTAAAATGCTATCTGCAGACAAAGGGAGAGGTGTGGGGGTTCCTGCCAGGGCAGCAGACATCCCTGCTGCGCACAGGATCAGCATCAGTGCCAGCCTGCCAGAGGAGCACAGCTGCTGGCAAAGCCACCACACACAGGTGGCCTTTGTTCTGCAGCAGGGGCTGATACCAGACAGCTGAGGGCACAAGGGTCACATTCCTGGCTCTGGTTCCCAAGAGGATTATGCTTCTGCTTCTCTCAGCTGAGACAAATACATAGAATCAGAGAATTGTCAGGGAAGGGACCACTAGGTTCATCCAGTTCCAACCCCCCTGCCACGGGCAGGGGCAATGGATATGAACTACAGCACAGGAGGTTCTACCTCACCATGAGGAGGATCTTCTTCCCTTTGAGGGTCACAGAGTACTGAAGCAGGCTGCCCAGAGAGGTTGTGAAGTCTCCTTCTCTGGAGACTTTCAAGACCCATCTGGATGCGTTCCTGTGTGACCTGTGCTGGATTCTATGGACTCAATAATCGACTCAATAATCTTCTGAGGTCCCTTCCCAACCCCCCTGTGACCTCACACCACAGCAGGTTGCTCACAGCCACATCCAGCCTGGATGCAAAAACCTCCAGGCAGGAGGCTTCCACCACCTCCCTGGGCAACCTCTGCCAGCCTCTCACCACCCTCCTGGGCAAGAATTTCTTCCTCACATCCAATCTCAATCTCCCCACTTCTACTTTTGCTCCATCCCCCCCAGTCCTATCACTCCCTCACACCCTCCAAAGTCCCTCCCCAGCTTTCTTGGAGCCCCCTTCAGATCCTGCAAGGCCACATGGCTTGAAAGCCTCAATATTCCTTCCACTCCTTGGGCAGGCAGCTCCTGCAGCAGCTCCAGCAGCAGCTTTTCCCCTCCCACCCAACACTCTCTGCCCTGGAAGCACCACCAGGGACCACCTGTTTGGGTCAGCCTGGGCTGACAGCAGCTGAAGCCAGGACAGGAGCAGGGTTGGAAGGGGTGGGAGGTGGTTCTGGCCGTGGCCCCGAAGCCAAGAGCCGCCCAGGAGAGCGGCAGGGGAGCAGAGAGCGCTGAGCTGTGGCCGTGCCGGGCAGGAGGGGCTCTCCCTTACCACTCCTTGCGCAGCTCCGGCGTGTTGAGGATGGTGGCGGCGATGCGGGCGCCGTTGAGGGGGGGGTTGGAGTACATGGGGCGGATCAGGATCTTCAGCTGCGACTCCACCCTCTTGGCTTCCTCTGCGTCGCTGCAGATCACCGTGAAGGCTCCCGCCCGCTCCCCTAGGGGAGGGGCAGTCAGCTCCCAGCCTCTGCCCCATCCACGGCCAGGGCTCAGGCAGGACATAGCCAAGGGCCACACAACCTGAGCTCCAGAAGTCTGGAGCTCCCCAGGTCGAGAGAGACAGGGAACCTCTGGGGTGCTGGGTTCCTTGGTGCCCCAGGGATGTGGCTACCCCAAAACCTCATTGTGCCTTTGCCTGAGGTGAAGGCATCTGCAGGGTGGGAGGGAGGCTGCTGATGGGGACCAGGTGGGTTGGGAAGTGGCTGAAGGGCAGAGCTCAGAGGGCTGGGAGCAGCACCACAGGGTCTAGCTGGGAAGCAGCTCTATGGAGGAGAGTGCTGGTGGAGAACAAGTTCATCATGAGCCAGCACTGTGCTTTTGGGGCCAAGGTCAATGAGATCCTGAGGGCACTGAGAAGTGTGTGTGGCTACCATGACCAGGGAGGGTCTCCTCCCCCTCTCCTCTGCCCTAGTGAGGCCACATCGGGGTCCAGTTCTGGGCTCTCCAGTTCAGGAGGGACAGGGAAATGCTGGAGAGTCCAGGGGAGACTGCAAAGCTGCTGAGGGGCCTGGAGCAGCTCTGTGAGGAGCAAAGGCTGAGAGCCCTGGGGCTGAGAGCCTGCAGAAGAGCAGCCCCAGAGGGGAGCTGAGCAATGCTCAGCAAGAGCTGAAGGAGCTGTGGGGGGCAAGAGGCTGGGGCCAGGCTTTGCTCAGTGGTGCCCAGGGACAGGCCAAGGGGCAGAGGGCACAAACTGGCACCCAGGAGGTTCCATCTGAGCAGGAGGAGAAAGTTGTTTGGTGTGAGGGTCTTGGAAAGCCTGCACGGACCCTGATACTTTCTGTTCTCCCATGAGGGTGCTGGAGGCCTGGAGCAGGCTGCCCAGAGAGGTTGTGGAGTCTCCTTCTCTGCAGAGCTTCCACCCCCCTCAGCCATTGTGACCCTGGGCAAGCTGCTGTGGCTGCCCTGCTTGAGCAGAGGGCTTGGACTGGGTGATCCCCAGAGGTCCCTTCCCACCCTCCCTGCACTGGGACTGCGACGAAAGCGAGCAGCAGACAGACAGGGGCTGATGAACTCTGGAGGCAGCAGGGTGCCAGCTGCAGTGTGGGTGAGGCCACTGCCAGCCCAGGTGCCCTTACTCACCGTACAGCCCCATGTTCTTGGCATAGGACTGGGACAGGAGGACGTTGATGCCCTGCTCGATGAAGTGCCGCACGGCCCAGGCGTCCCGGTTGATGTCCCCACTGGCAAAGCCCTGGTAGGCCATGTCAAAGTACACCAGCAGGTTTCGTTTCTGCCACCAAAGAGGGCACAGTGTCACAGGAAGCTCAGCAACCCTCAGGAGGGGCAGGGCAGGGCAGGGGGATGAAGACAGCCACGCAGGCAGCAGCCTGCTCGGCCGCAACGCTGCTCCCTCCTGAAGTGGAGCCAATCCCACAGCTCCCCAGCACACCTCCAAGAGCAGGACAGCTCTGCTCTGCCCCCCACCCCTATCCTGCCTCCAGCTCTGGTGTCCCCAGCAGAAGGAGGACACAGAGCTGTGGAGAGAGGCCAGAGGAGGCCACAGAGATGAGCCAAGGGCTGGAGCAGCTCTGCTGTGAGGCCAGGCTGAGGGAGCTGGGGGTGTGCAGCCTGCAGAGGAGAAGGCTCCAGGGGGACCTCAGAGCTGCCTGCCAGGACCTGAAGGGATCCTGCAGGAAGGCTGCAGAGGAACTTTTGCTGAGGGTGTCTAGAGCCAGGCCAAGGGGGAATGGTTTGGAGATGAGGCAGAGCAGGGTTAGAGTGGAGCTGAGGAAGAAGTTGTTCAGTGTGAGGGAGGTGAGACTCTGGCACAGGCTGCCCAGGGAGGCTGTGGCTGCCTCCTCCCTGGGGATGTTCCAGGCCAGGCTGGATGAGGCCTGGAGCAGCTGAGCCTGGCTGAGAGCTGTCCCTGCCCATGGTGGGGAGCTTGGAGCAGATGATCTCTGAGGTGCCTTCCAACCCGAGCCCTTCTCTGATTCTAAGACCATCTCAGTGCATTTATGGGATGTGCAGCCTGGCCCAAAATGCAGCAGTGAACCGAACAGTAATAAATAAACAAACTCCAGTTCAGTGTTTCCTGCATTACCAGTTCCCAGGAAAACCTCCTGGGAATTTTCCTTCTGCTTTTAGGCAGACAGGCCACTAACACTGCCCCTTGGTCAGGAGACTGACATCTGGAGGCCACTTTGGTATCTACCTGTTCTTAGGCATTCCCAAACCAAATTTCACTGCCTCCAGGGATGAGGCTTCCACCACCTCCCTGGGCAACCTATGCCAGTCTCTCACCACCCTCATGGAGAAGAACTTCTCCCTGACATCCAATCTGAATCTCCCCACTTCTAGTTTTACTCCATCCTGCCTCCTGCAGCAGGGAGGAGGAGGAGAAGGATGAAGGAAGAACCTGCCCCCTCTTTTTTCCAGCCAACACTTGTGAGAAGACACCAGGCACGTGGAAGATCTTCCACACCAGCAGTAGGAGCCCCCTCCGGCTATCACAGCTCTCTCCTTCACCTCTCCTGCTCTCCTTTCATGGCTCCCTCTCCCCCCTCAGCTTCCTGGGAAGCTGCCAGCAGAAAGGCTGATGGCCAGCCCCAAGCCTGAGGGGTGCATTTGTCTGGCTCCTGTCTTCAGGACAGGAACATGACACCCCTGTTGGCTTCTGAGGAGGGAGTAACCTTTACAGAGTAAAGACCAGCTGCCAGCCATGAGAGCCCAGAGCTGTGGTTTACCCCTCCCCAGGGCATTCTGCTGCTCACCTTCACTGTAGCTGCCAGCTCCTTCCACTGCTCCTGCCGGGGATCCACCCCAGTGGGGTTGTGGGCACAAGCATGCAGCAAGATGATGCTCTTCTCTGGAATCCTCTGAGGAAGAGGTGACAGAGGGGCAATGAGTTCACAACACCTCAGCAGCACATGCTCACAACAAGTTCTCCATGGGGCAGCAATGTGCCCTGGTGGCCAAGAGGCCCAATGGGATCCTGGGGTGCATTAAGAGGGAGCGTGTCCAGCAGATCCAGAGAGGTTCTCCTCCCCCTCTGCTCTGCCCTGGTGAGACCACACCTGGAATATTGCATCCAGTTCTGGGCTCCCCAGTTCAGGAGGGACAGGGATCTAATGGAGAGAGTCCAAGGGAGGGCTCCAAGGATGATTAAGGGACTGGAGCATTGCCCTGTGAGTGGAGGCTGAGAGCCCTGGGGCTGTTCAGTCTGGAGAAGACTGAGAGGGGATTTAGTAAATGTTTATAAATATCTGAGGGCTGAGTGGCAAGAGGGAGAGGACAGGCTCTGCTCAGCTGCACCCTGGGATAGGACATGGGGCAATGGATATAAACTGCAGCACAGGAGGTTCCACATCAACATGAGGAGGAACTTCTTCACTGTGAGAGTCACAGAGCCCTGGAGCAGGCTGCCCAGGGAGGTTGTGGAGTCTCCTCTGGAGCCTTTCCAGCCCCATCTGGATGTATTCCTGTGTGACCTGTGCTGGATTCTCTGGTCCTGATCTGGCAGGGGATGGGGGGGTTGGACTTGCTGATCTTGGAGGGTCCCTTCCAACCCCTAACATCCTATGATCCTGTGCTCCTCAACAGCTGAGCTCAAACTCTTGCCCTGGGCAGCTTAGATGAGCTCTGCCAAGCTTCTAGGGTGCCCTTCAGATACCTTGTATTTAGCCTAAAGCCTAACAAGCCTAAAGCCTAACAAGCCTAAAGCCTAACTACTCTAAAGCCTAACAAGACTAAAGCCTAACTAGTCTAAAGCCTAACTAGTCTAAAGCCTAACAAGACTAAAGCCTAACACGACTAAAGCCTAACACGACTAAAGCCTAACTAGTCTAAAGCCTAACACGTCTAAAGCCTAACACGTCTAAAGCCTAACACGTCTAAAGCCTAACAAGTCTAAACCTAACATGTCTGAAGCCTAACACGTCTGAAGCCTAACTACTCTAAAGCCTTACTAGTCTAAAGCCTAACTAGACTAAAGCCTAACAAGACTAAAGCCTAACTAGACTAAAGCCTAACTAGACTAAAGCCTAACAAGTCTAAAGCCTAACTAGTCTAAAGCCTAACTAGTCTAAAGCCTAACAAGTCTAAAGCCTAACAAGACTAAAGCCTAACTAGTCTAAAGTCTAAGAAGACTAAAGCCTAACACGTCTAAAGCCTAACACGTCTAAAGCCTAACACGACTAAAGCCTAACTAGTCTAAAGCCTAACAAGACTAAAGCCTAACACGTCTAAAGCCTAACAAGACTAAAGCCTAACACGTCTAAAGCCTAACACGTCTAAAGCCTAACACGTCTAAAGCCTAACAAGACTAAAGCCTAACTAGTCTAAAGCCTGACAAGACTAAAGCCTAACACGTCTAAAGCCTAACACATTTAAAGCCTAACAAGTCTAAACCTAACATGTCTGAAGCCTAACACGTCTGAAGCCTAACTACTCTAAAGCCTTACTAGTCTAAAGCCTAACTAGACTAAAGCCTAACAAGACTAAAGCCTAACTAGACTAAAGCCTAACTAGACTAAAGCCTAACTAGACTAAAGCCTAAGAAGACTAAAGCCTAACAAGTCTAAAGCCTAACTAGTCTAAAGCCTAACTAGTCTAAAGCCTAACAAGCCCAAAGCCTGACAACCCACCTGCCCTCCCCCATCCCCTCCCCTGCTTGCAGCCCTGCCCAGCCACTCACGGCGATGTCGTCCATGGCGCCGGCGAAGTCCAGGCTGCAGGTCCTGGGGTCGTAGTAGCGGTAGGACTGCAGCTGCAGGCCAGCATCCCGGAAGATGGGGGTGTGGTTGCCCCAGGACGGCTTGGGGAGGTACACATCACGGCCAGCCTTGAAGAACCGTTGCTGAGCAAGCACAAGAAGAGAGTTCAGAGAGGTTGGAGCAGGTGGCAAGCAGGCAGAAGGCATCCCAGAGGTTCAGCTCAACCTTTCTGTTCCCCATCCAGGCCAGGGACTCACCAAAAAGTTGGCTCCGATTCGCAGCGATCCGGTCCCAGAAATGCCCTGCACAGTGACATACTGCAAGGCAACAAAGGTGGCCTGAGTCACAGCAGCCCCAGGGTGAGCCAAGGAAAGCACAGACCCCTGCCCCTGCCTCCCCTCCCCCCAGCACACACATTGGCACTGCCAGATGTACCCCCAGACAGGGACATGGAATCACAGAGCTGTCAGGGCTGGAAGGGAGCTCAAGGCTCAGCCAGCTCCAACCCCCTGCCATGGGCAGGGACACCTCACACCACAGCAGGTTGCTCACAGCCACCTCCAGCCTGGCTGCAAAAACCTCCAGGCAGGAGGCTTCCACCACCTCCCTGGGCAACCTCTGCCAGGCTCTCACCACCCTCCTGGCCAAGAATTTCTTCCTCACATCCAATCTCAATCTCCCCACTTCTACTTTTGCTCCGTCCCCCCCACTCCTATCACTCCCTGACACTCTCCAAAGTCCCTCCCCATCTTTCTTGGAGCCCCCTTCAGATCCTGCAAGGCCACCAGAAGGTCTCCTGGGAGCCTTCTCCTCTCCAGCCTGCACAACCCCAACTCTCTCAGGCTGTCTCCATGGAGCTGGAGGGTACTGCCGCAGCTCAGCAGCTCCAGCCGCAGCGCAGGGAGCTGGGACCCTGGGCAAGGTCAGATCTCCTCCTCAGGAAGGGCTGTTTCACCCCAGCCTTCAGCAGAGGCTGTTACCCTTGGGCCAGCCTGCAGCTCAGAGGCAGGAGCCCCCCTGAAAGACCTTCCACTCTCACTGAGCACCCCCATGCCAGCTGTGCAGCCTTGCCCACCCTGGCTCCCCAGCTCGCTCCTTACCCGGCCGCTCTTGAAAGCTTCACTGTTTTCCCCCAGAGCGAGCTCTGCAGAAGCCCTGGTGAAATCTGCCAGCCCCCCAATGGGCAGGTACTCCTTGTCCATCTTCTTGGATGCTATCATGGCCTCAGCCTGGGGAAGGAGGACACACACTCAGCAGGGAGGGCGGCACCGTGGGTGGGCAGTTTGAGGTTGCTTGGCATTGCCTTTGCTCCAAAAGGGCAAAGGTTGGTTGACACAAATTTCCCTTCAGAGGGCAGGGCTCATCCCAAGCCAGGGCAGCAGGAAACCTTCCAGATGAAAGCTTGCTGTCAGCATGGGGCAACAGCCCTCAGAGCCACCAGAGCCCTCAGTGGGTGCCAGCATTGGTAGGGCAGAGGCAGGAATGCCAGCGGCTGGAGGAGAGCACAACATCCAGCCCCAGCCAGCCCTGCTGCACCAGGACAAGTGGTCCTTTGCCCAAGCAGGAACCCTCCTGCAGGAAGGCAAGGCTTGGCTGTCACTGAGAGGCAGAGGCTGTCTCTCCAGAGGGAGACATCCCAAAGCCAGGTGGGCAGCAAGGCCTCTGCAGGGCCTTGTCATGCTGGGAGTGATGTTGGATGGAGCAGGTTACAAAAAGCAAAGACACAGAACCCCCAGGGGATTCTGAAAGGGGCCTCTGCCTGAGAGCTGCCTCACCCCACCCTGAAATGTGGCTGTCCCCACAGCTTGGCTCATCTCCAGTCCTTTCCAGCAGATCCTGCAGCAGATACCAGTCCACATCCTCACCTAACGCAGGATTAGAGAGCAGCAGCAGGAACAGCAGACAAGGAGCCCTGGCTCAGGGAAAATACAGGAATGGAGATATCTAGAGGGTTGTGGGACCCCTGTCTGTGCTGCCAGAGTGGTGGGACAGACCCTGGCTGTGCTCATGTACCACCAGAAGACTGCTCCTGCCACAGCAGGACCCAGCTGTGACCTACCCAGCCCAGGTGTGGGTGACAGTGTGTGCTGACACAGGGCAGGGCCTGGCTTCAGGGGTGCCAAGCATGGACCATGCTGCTCTCATCTCATCCTCCCTGTGCCAAGCAGCCCAGCCAGGGTGTGCCAGCTGCCAGCCTGTTTCCAGCCCCATGGCCCCAGAAAGCTCCATAATCCCCTGGAGGGCAGAGGCCACATCCAGCTCCCTGCACTGCAGTTTTAGCCTGGCTTATGGGGAAACTGGTTACAAGGGCTCAGCAGAATTCCTTCCTAAGGCTAATCCACACCAAGGGGACAACCTCAGCTCTTTCCTGCTCTGTGGAGCTCAGGGAACAGCAGCCTGGTCAAGAAACACCTTGAAGTCTAGAGGACACCTGGGTTGGAGGGCACAGTGAAGTTCATCAAGGAATGAGCTTGACCTAGCTGGCAAGAGGGCAAACATGGTGTGGTTTATCCCCTCCTATTGAACAGCTCTGTTGTGCCTCAAAAGCTGTAGCAGCCCTAAGGGAGACATCCAGGAGCATTGTCCTGCTCTGGAACAAACATAGGAGTCTACTAAGGACTTTGCTTACAGCCTCACAGCTGGCACTGGGCTGGAAGGGACCCTCCAAGGGCATCCTGCCCAACCCCCTGCAGGCAGCAGGGACACCTCCAGCTGCAGCAGGCTGCCCAGGGACACAGCCAGGCTGAGCTTGAATGGCTCCAGAGATGGAGCCTCCAGCACCTCCCTAGGCAACCTGTGCCAGTGTCTGCCCAGCCTCCCTGGGCACAACTTCCTCCTGAGCTCCAACCTAACTCTGCCCTGCTCCACTTCCAAACCATTGCCCCTGGGCCTATCCCCACAGCCCCTTCTGAACAGTCCCTCCCCAGCCTGCCTGCAGCTCCCCTGCAGAGCTTCAGCTGCAGCTCTCAGCTCTCCCTGCAGCCCTCTCTTCTGCAGGCTGCACAGCCCCAACTCTCCCAGCCTGGCCCCACACCAGAGGTTCTGCAGCCTCTGATCATCTCTGTGGCCTCCTCTGCACCCTCTCCAGCAGCTCCAGGTCCTTCTCATGCTGGGGGCTCCATATCTGGCCCCAGCCCTGCAGGTGAGGTCTCCCCAGAGCAGAGCAGAGGGGCAGGATCCTCTCTCTCCAGCTCTGGCCACACTGCTTTGGATGCAGCCCAGGCTGCCCTTGGCCTTCTGTGCTGCCAGTGCCCATTGCTGGCTCCTGGCCAGCTTCTCCCCCACCCCCAGCACCCTCAGCTCCTTCTCTGCAGGGCTGCTCTCAGTCTCCTCACCCCCAAGCCAGGACTGACATCCAGGGTTGCTCAGCTGCAGGACCTTGCACTTGGCCTTGCTGAACCTCCTGAGGTTCTCCTCAGCCACCTCTGCAGCCTGCCCAGGTCCCTCTGGATGGGTCTGGGGCTCCATGAGGTGCAGTCTGTGTTCATGTAGTGACTAAACTGGGCCTAAGTGGACCCAAAAGAGGGACAGAGTGGAATGGGAAGATGGTTTCATAAGTTCTGCTGATCACCTCCATGCTGCCTTCACCTGCCTGGCCCTGCTGCCTTCAGCTGTCACCACCAGATCTTGGCTGGCCTGAGGTGGCCTTCCCTTGGCTGCAAAGCTGGGGTGGCAGCATTAGCTCTGAGAGCTTCTCCTGCCCTCAGTCTTCTCACTCCCAAACCAGGACTGAGATCCAGGGTTGCTCAGCTGCAGGACCTTGCACTTGGCCTTGCTGAACCTCCTGAGGTTCTCCTCAGCCACCTCTGCAGCCTGCCCAGGTCGCTCCTCATGGATCCTATCCTTCAGCCTTATCATCCTCCCCACTCAGCTGGGTGTCAGCTCCCACCCTCATGTGCCTGTTCAGAGGCTTCCCCCTGGCTGCCCCTCCCCCCCAGGTGCCCATCAGCAGAGCTGAGCCCCTGGCAGGCTGTGAGGCAGGCCTGGGCTGACCTTGCGGACGCAGCTGAGGACGTAGGGCTTCCCATTGTCATCCCTGTAGGCTCCCACACCCAGGTTCATCTTCTTGGAGTTGCTGTCACGCTTGTAGGCTTCTGTCACCCCCAGGATGGGGTCAGGGGGACCCATCTCCACATGGGACCACCAGGAGCTGAAGGGGAAGAAGGGAAAAAAAAAACGAGACTAAGGATTAGGTTTGGGAACTGGGCAAGGCTGGAGGCAGCAGGGTGAGAGAGAAAACCTCCAGGGCAATCTTTGGGTCTGCAGACCACTGGGAGAGGTAGCAGCAGAGCTAAGAGAATCAGAAGACCTCAGCTCCTGTATGCTCCTGGTGCTGCATTTCACAGGGAACAATGGGCAGAGAGCTTCAGTTCTCCGTGGCTGCAGGTAGTAACTCTTCCCCTCCCCCAGGTCTTTAAGATGTAGAAAAGAGCTCTTCATGCCTCATGAGGTGACACCAGCAAGGCCTCAGGAAAAGAGAAGCCTTAAACCACCCAGAAGTTGCCCAGGGAAGCCATGACTGCCCCCTCCCTGGGGGTGCTCAAGGCCAGGCTGAATGAGGCCCATGAGCAAGCTGTGCTGGTGGGAGATGTCCCTGCCCAGGGCAGGGGGTTGGAGCTGGCTGAGCTTTGAGCTCCCTTCCAACCCAGCCCCTTCTGTGAATCTATGAACTCTCATGCTCTTGGCCAAGCATCAGCTCCTCACAGCCTACAGGCAGAACCATGTAGCTTAGTGCCCTCCAGGTAGGCTCAGCCAGCCCTGGGCAACTGCATGAGGCACTGCTGTGTGACAGTGAACCTGCTCTTCCCACCAGGCTGCCCGACCTGAGGACAGGGACACCTCACACCTGGAGCAGCCAGGTTGCAAAAACCTCCAGGCAGGAGGCTTCCACCACCTCCCTGGGCAACCTCTGCCAGGCTCTCACCACCCTCCTGGCCAAGAATTTCTTCCTCACATCCAATCTCAAACTCCCCACTTCTACTTTTGCTCCATCCCCCCCAGTCCTATCACTCCCTCACACCCTCCAAAGTCCCTCCCCAGCTTTCTTGGAGCCCCCTTCAGATCCTGCAAGGCCACCAGAAGGTCTCCTGGGAGCCTTCTCCTCTCCAGCCTGCACAACCCCAACTCTCTCAGGCTGTCCTCAGAGCAGAGCAGCTCCAGCCCTCTGCTCCTCCTCCTGGCCCTTCTCTGGACACCTTCCAGCCCCTCCAGAGCCTTCCTGGAATAGAGGCTCCAGCACTGGACCCAGAGCTCCAGGTGTGGCCTCAGCAGAGTGGAGCAGAGGGGCAGAATCCCCTCCTTTGGACAGCAAGGGAAGGGAGCTTCCCATCAGGAGGTGCTTTGCTCTGCAGGCTACCTGCCTCTGCCCTGCTGCTAGGACCTCCTGAAGACAGCCAGTCTCTCTGAATGCCAAGGGTAGGCCACACCATGCTATTAAAAGAAACCTGTTCCTCTCCCTTTGGCCCCAAGCCTCTGCCCAGGCTTGCAGATGGTGCAGGAGATGCAGTGGGGGTGGGGGGGAGGGAATGGTGGTGGTTCATTTTCCTGCAGAGACTGTAATGGCCTCCACCTGATTATAAAAGATGGAGAAGAAACTCATGAAGGGCCAGGCAGGTGAAGGCAGCATGGAGGTGATCAGCAGAACTTATGAAACCATCTTCCCATTCCACTCTGTCCCTCTTTTGGGTCCACTTAGGCCCAGTTTAGTCACTACATGAACACAGACTGCACCTCATGGAGCCCCAGACCCATCCAGAGGGACCTGGGCAGGCTGCAGAGGTGGCTGAGGAGAACCTCAGGAGGTTCAGCAAGGCCAAGTGCAAGGTCCTGCAGCTGAGCAACCCTGGATGTCAGTCCTGGCTTGGGGGTGAGGAGACTGAGAGCAGCCCTGCAGAGAAGGAGCTGAGGGTGCTGGGGGTGGGGGAGAAGCTGGCCAGGAGCCAGCAATGGGCACTGGCAGCACAGAAGGCCAAGGGCAGCCTGGGCTGCATCCAAAGCAGTGTGGCCAGAGCTGGAGAGAGAGGATCCTGCCCCTCTGCTCTGCTCTGGGGAGACCTCACCTGCAGGGCTGGGGCCAGATATGAGACCCCAGCATGAGAAGGACCTGGAGCTGCTGGAGAGGGTGCAGAGGAGGCCACAGAGATGCTCAGAGGGCTGCAGAACCTCTGCTGTGGGGCCAGGCTGGGAGAGTTGGGGCTGTGCAGCCTGCAGAAGAGAAGGCTGCAGGGAGAGCTGAGAGCTGCAGCTGAAGCTCTGCAGGGGAGCTGCAGGCAGGCTGGGGAGGGACTGTTCAGAAGGGGCTGTGGGGATAGGCCCAGGGGCAATGGTTTGGAAGTGGAGCAGGGCAGAGTTAGGTTGGAGCTCAGGAGGAAGTTGTGCCCAGGGAGGCTGGGCAGACACTGGCACAGGTTGCCCAGGGAGGTGCTGGAGGCTCCATCCCTGGAGCCATTCAAGCTCAGCCTGGCTGTGTCCCTGGGCAGCCTGCTCCAGCTGGAGGTGTCCCTGCTGCCTGCAGGGGGTGGACAGGATGCCCTGGGAGGGTCCCTAACAGCCTGATGCCATCTGTGACTCATTTGCCCTCTCCAGACTGAGCTCCCCTCCCCATCAGAACAGCATTTCCCAACAAAAATCCTCCACTTATCGTCTTGAGAGGCTCTTGGGGGCAGGGAGGGGGGGAACAGAGGCAGCAAAACACATCCAAGGCAGAGCCACCTTGGGTAGCTTATAAATGGAAGCTGTGCTTAGCATTTTCTAGACCACTAACAGTCTCCATTACCTCAGAATGGGATCAGCTGAGAGAGGAGGATGAGTCAGGGATGCCTGCCAGGACAAAAAACCTGCTGCAGGACTAGGCAGCACTCAATGGGGCTTTGGAAAAACTCTTCCAACACCCTCCTGGCAGGGGAGGGGTGGAGGAAGAGGAAGGCTCTGCAGAGGAGTGTTTGTGTCTCTGTGGTTTTGTGTTTTCACCTCCTCCAGAGTTATTTTGGCCCAGAACACCCACAGCACCTTTTTTCCTCTGGGGTTTTTCACCAAAGCAGCTTATGGTGACTTAGGTCCCAATCCTGCCAACACTTGAGGCAGGTCACTGAGCTCTAAGACACTGCTGCTGATCCTGCAGGCATCTAACCTAAGCCACAACAGCCCAGCAGTTAAGTACTTTGCTTCTGAGCCTGTCTTTCCATCAGCTTAAGGCAGCCAAGGAAACTTAAGGACTGGATTTGCCCTGCTCTCAGCCTGAAGGACAAAGAAAGACTCCTCTGCTGGTTCCTGAGAGGTGAAGCTCCTTAAGGCCAGGCTGGATGTGGCTCTGGGCAACCTGAGTGTGAGGTGTCCCTGCCCATGGCAGGAGGGCTGGAGCTGGCTGAGCCTTGAGCTGCTTTCCAGCCCTGACAGTTCTGTGATTCTCTGAATTGACAGGGGGACAGGAGAATGAAGTGCAGGCAGAGCTGTGCAAACACATCCTGCTGCCCAAGGGAACCTGTCTGGGCAGGGGTTTGGGAGAGCACACCACAGGATGGGTTGGGGTTGGCAGGGACCCTTAAAGATCATCCAGTTCCAGCCTCCTGCCACAGCCTGGGGCATCTCCTACTAGACCACACTGCCCAAGGCCTCATCCAGCCTGGCTTTGAACACTGCCAGGCTTGGAGCCTCCACAACTTCTCTGGGCAACCTGTGCCAGTGCCTCACCTCCCTCCTGGGAAGAATTTCCTCCTGATGTCTCATCTCCATCCAGCTTCTTCCAGTGTGAAGCCACCACCTGTCACTCCATGCCTTTGGAAAGCCTCTCTCTTGCTCTCCTGTAGCTCACTTCAGCTGCTGGAAGGCTGCTCTGAGGTCTCCCTGGAGCCTTCCAGGCTAAACCACCCCAACTCTCTCATCCTGTCCCCCCAGCAGAGGATCTGCAGCCCTCTGATCATCTTGGAGGAACCCCCTGGATCCCAGATCTACCTGGGGAGCTGAGGCCACAAATCCTACCACAGCACTGCAAGGTGGTTGTCTCAGCAGTGTGCTGCATTTTATACTGAGCAATGAAGAGCACAGGTCCTGAATAAAGGTCAGTTATAAACAGCACCTCCTCCCTGCCAGCATGGAAGCACTGCAGGGCAGAAAGCTAAGAAAAGGGAAAGTGAATTCCCTGAAGGACACCAAATAAAGCACCTTCTGCAGCTAGAGAAACACAGCACCTCCAGTTCAGAGTTTAGGTGCTGAGAAAGTGGTGTTCAGGTTCTCCTCTCCCTCTGCTCTGCTCTGCCCTGGGGAGGCCACAGCTGGAATATTGCATCCAGCTCTGGGCTCCCCAGCTGCAGAGGGACAGGGATCTGCTGGAGAGAGTCCAAGGGAGGCCTCCAAGGCTGCTGAAGGGACTGCAGCACTGCCTGGGGAGGAGAGGCTGAGAGCCCTGGGGGTGCTGAGTCTGCAGAGGAGAAGGCTGAGAGGGATCTGCTCAATGTCTATCCAGAGCTGAGGGCTGGGGGGCAGGAAGGAAGGGACAGGGACAGCCTCTGCTCACTGTGCCCTGGCATAGCACAAGAGGCAATGGATGGAAACTGCAGCACAGGAGGTTCCACCTCAGCAGGAGGAGGAACTTCTGCACTGGGAGGGGGACAGAGCCCTGGAGCAGGCTGCCCAGAGAGGTTGTGGAGTCTCCTGCTCTGGAGCCTTTCCAGCCCTGGCTGGATGTGTTCCTGTGTGACCTGTGCTGCATTCCATGGTCCTGCTCTGGCAGGGGGCTTGGACTGGAAGCTCTCCAGAGGTCCCTTCCCACCCCTCACATCCTGTGAGCTGTGATCCATGCTCTTCAGTCAGGGTAGTCTTCTGATCCCTTTCAAGGCAAGCACAGATGGGACAGGGAGGGGAGGAAAATGCTCCAGGAGCTGCCACAAACCTTTCAAAAATGCCTGTGGAGCTCCTAGCCCAAGCTGCAGAGACCAAGAGCCTGGGGCCTTTGGAGGGTGTCAGGGAGTGACAGGAGTGGGGGGATGGAGCAAAAGTAGAAGTGGGGAGATTGAGATTGGATGTTAGAAGAAATTCTTGGCCAGGAGGGTGGTGAGAGACTGGCAGAGGTTGCCCAGGGAGGTGGTGGAAGCCTCCTGCCTGGAGGTTTTTGCAGCCAGGCTGGAGGTGGCTGTGAGCAACCTGCTGTGGTGTGAGGTGTCCCTGCCCATGGCAGGGGGTTGGAGCTGGCTGAGCCCTGAGCTCCCTTCCAACCCTGACAGTTCTGTGATTCTATGAACTAGGAGCAGAAGTTTGGTGGATCAGGTGGTGGAGAAGACTTAGAGCAGGAGCTGGACAGCTGGGAATCCCAGAATCCCAGCATGCTGGGGGTCCCTTCCAATTCTATGATTCATGCCCAGCTCACAAAGCAAGTTTTTTTTCCCCCTAGGTTGGGAATAAGCAGTCCTGACTCCAGTGAAGGTTTCTATCTGCTCCCCCAGTGACAGGCAGGGAAGAGGCTGGATTGCAAAGCCTCTGCCAAAGCCCTGCAGCAGAGCAGAGGGGCTGAAGGGGCCTGTGGCTGGCTGGACACCACTGCTAAAGCCAATATTTACCCAAGAACAATGCCAAAGGGGCGTTGGCTGCCCACCACCGGGGCCTTGCAAGCCTAAACATTCAGCTGTGGTTAAGCTTCCCAGCCAGCAAAGCACTGAAAATAGTTGTCCTGGGATCCAGGAGAGCAGCAAAGGAAGGCAGCACCTCAGTCTGCATGCCAAAGGGAGATGTTTTAAGCCACTTGCTTATCTCTTCAACCTCTGTCCTGCCTCCAGAAAGCCCATTCCCAGCACAGGGGGATGGGAACAGCACATCCCCTCCCCCCCTCCCCCAAGGTGAAGCTGTTAAGGGAACACAAAGAGCTAATCACTGCTTGGCATCTGCAGGCTCAGAGCTGCTCTTTGGGGGCTGTGCACAAAGGTGTTTGACTCACAAGAGGGTGGTCAGAGTCCCCTGGAGGTGACCTCAGCTCCATTTGGGAATTCCACTCTGCTGCATAACAAGCTTGAGGAAAGCAAAGTTATTGCCTTTCTGCTCCAGCCCAAGGGCAGGAACCACAGGTGGTGAAAGGAGCCTACAAGAAGGCTGGGGAAGGACTTTTGAGGGTGTCAGGGAGTGATAGGACTGGAGGGGAATGGAGCAAAAATGGAAATGGGGAGATTCAAATGGGATGGCAGGAAGAAATTCTTCCCCATGAGGGTGGTGAGACATTGGAAGAGGTTTGCCCAGGGAGGTGGTGGAAGCCTCAAACCTGAAGGTTTTTGCAGCCAGGCTGGAGGTGGCTGTGAGCAACCTGATCTAGTGTCCCTGTCCTTGGCAGGGGTTTGGAACTGGCTGAGCCTTGAGCTCCCTTCCAAGCCTGACAGTTCTAGGGTTCCTCCTCCGTAACTGCTGAGCAGAGACCAAGGATGCCTCAGAAGAAAGAGTCTCAGGAGCCAGCTAGGGGCCATGCTGGACAGAAGAGGGTTAATCAATATCCACTAGGCCTCTTTATCTGCTGGAATGGGGAGATAAACCCCTGCTTGCCTGCTTCAGCTGAGCTGGCAACTGTTCCAGAAAGCTTCCCAAGCTGGCACGGGCCAGGAGTCAAAGGGCTCTGTGGAGCAGCAAGGCCTTGGACAAATCCCTCTGCATGCTTTTGGGTCATCTGGTCATGGTGCTGTCCCCACCTCCCTGTGGCTCTCGGCTCTGCCGTGCTCTGTGGAGCTGCTCCACAGGGCTCCAGCTGTGCCCAGCATCCTTCTCCACATCCCTGTGCTGCCTTCAGGCACAGCAGAGTGCAGAGCTGCCAGCATGGAACTAGGTCCTCGTTGGTCCTGCCTGGCTTGCACCCCTCTCAGACCAGGTTTTGCACACCCGAAGGCATGGCTTCAGCCCTGGCAGCACCACCCCAGCCCCGTTACACGCTGGCTGAGGTAGGGGGAGGAGGGAGAGGCTGTAGACCCCTTATTCCCAGCCCCGTTTTCGGTACATGGGGTCTCCACTGCCCAGTGCACACTGCCAGCCGCACCTCAGCCCTCACCCACCCAGAGACACACGAAGCTCCCCCGGATCCATTTCCCGGTGCCCAGGGTCCCCCTAGCCTCGCTGCGTGCCACTAGCTGCGCCCCACAAGGGCTCCCCCAAGCCTGCGGCGCCGTGCACAGGGCCAGCCGCACCCCAGCCCCGCGGCACAGGACGCACCCAGCGCCCTTTCTCGGCGCACAGTGCTGCCCCGGCCCCACTGAACGCTGCGCACAACGGATAGCGCCTTGGCCCCGGTGCACGGTGCCCAGGCCGTGCTGCACGGAGCTCACTGGTGCCTCTGGCCCCGTTTCTCGGGGCCCAGAACGCCCCTGGTCCCGCTGCCCACCACCGACAGCACCCTGGCCCCGTCCCTCGGTGCCCCCGGGGTCCCTCCGGCCCCGTCCCTCGGTGCCCCCGGGGTCCCTCCGGCCCCGTCCCTCGGTGCCCCCGGCCCCGTCTCTCGGCCGCCGGGGTCCCTCCGACCCCGTCTCCCGGTGCCCCCGGGGTACCCCCGGCCCCGTCTCTCAGTGCCCCGTGGTGCCCCCGGCCCCGTCTCTCGGTGCCCCCTGGGTGCCCCCAGCGCCGTCTCTTGGTGCCCCCGCGGTGCCCCTGGCCCCGTCTCTCGGTGCCCCCGGGGTGCCCCCAGCGCCGTCTCTCGGTGCCTAGGGTCCCTGCGGCCCCGGCCCGACCCGAAGCCCGCGCGCACATCCCCCCCGCGCCCTCCAAGCGGCTCCTCAAGGGCAGGCTGGGGGGCGCCCGGCTCGGCCTCAGCCAATCAGCGCGCCAGGAAGCGCCGCGCGCCCCCCGACCCGCCGCGTCCCGCGGCCAATCCGCGCGCCGTTGCCCCCCTGCCCCGCCGTGACATCACTAACGACGCCTACGGGCTCCAAGGAGGGACACGATTACTCCCCGCGAAGTACCCCCGATCCCCTTCCCCCACCTGAAAGGGACACCGGGCTCAGCGGCGAGAAAGCCCCTCCACTGGCACCGGCGGGCTGCTACGGGGCTTAGCCAACTCCTCAGCCCTCACCTGGCATGGTTAGCGGCGGCGGTGAAGAAACGGGGGGCGGCGAGGAGCCGGCGAGTGTGGAGGAGAGCCATGGCGGCAGCAAGCGAGCGGGCGGGCTGGCGAGCGGACACCGCACGGCACGGCCACCGGCTCCGCTGCGCGCCCCGCCCCCGAACCGCGCATGCACCGCCCCCGGCCGCGCCGACGCACGCCGCCTGGCGGCCGGGAAGGCTCTTTGCAAGACGCACCGCCCGCCCTGTCATTCACTGCACTGGGTTACACCGGGCTGTTCTGGGTTATACTGGGCGGCAAAGGGCTGCACTGGGTTACACCGGGCTGTACTGGGTTATACTGGGCAGCAAAGGGCTGCACTGGGTTACGCCGGGCTGTACTGGGTTATACTGGGCAGCAAAGGGCTGCACTGGGTTACGCCGGGCTGTACTGGGTTATACTGGGCGGCAAAGGGCTGCACTGGGTTACGCTGGGCTGTACTGGGTTATACTGGGCGTCAAAGGACTGCACTGGGTTACACCGGACTTTACTGGGTTATACTGGGCGTCAAAGGGCTGCACTGGGTTACGCCGGGCTGTACTGGGTTATACTGGGCGGCAAAGGACTGTACTGGCTTACACTGAGTTGCACTGGGTTATACTGGGCGGCTAAGGGCTGCACTAGGTACTGGGTTTATACTGGCTTGCACTGAGCTGTACTAGGCTATATCGGGTTACACTGGGCCATACTGGATTACACTGGGCTGCAAAGGGCTGCACTGGCTTATACTGGGTGGCACTGGATTACACCAGGCTCTACTGGGCTGCACTGAGCTGTGCTGGGCTATATGGGGTTGCACTGGGTTGTACTGGGTTACAGCAGGCTGTACTGGGTTGTACTGGGCTGCACTGGGCTATACTGGTTTATACTGGACTGCACTAGGTTATACAGGGTTGTACAAAGCTGCACTGGGCTATACAGGGTTATACTGGACTGCACTATGTTATACAGGGCTGCACTGGGCTATACTGGGTTATAAAGGGCTGCACTGGGCTATACTGGGCTATACAGGGCTGCATTGGGCCATACTAGGTTGTACTGGGCTGCACTCAGTTATACTGGGCTGCACTGGGCCATACTGGATGCTACAGGACTGCACTGCACCATACTGGGTTGGACTGGGTGCTACAGGACTGCACTACACCATACTGGGTTGGACTGGGTGCTACAGGACTGCACTGCACCATACTGGGTTGTACTGGGTGCTACAGGTCTGCACTACACCATACTGGGTTGTACTGGGTGCTACAGGACTGCACTGTACCATACTGGGTTGGACTGGGTGCTACAGGTCTGCACCGCACCATACTGGGTTGGACTGGGTGCTACAGGTCTGCACTACACCATACTGGGTTGGACTGGGTGCTACAGGACTGCACTACACCATACTGGGTTGGACTGGGTGCTACAGGTCTGCACTGCACCATACTGGGTTGGACTGGGTGCTACAGGACTGCACTACACCATACTGGGTTGGACTGGGTGCTACAGGACTGCACTACACCATACTGGGCTGTACTGGGCTATGAAGGGGGGGTCTCACCTCTCCCCACAACCCCCAAACACACTTTGGGAGGGGTCTCACCTCACCCCAGCTCACTCTGTTGGGCTTCTGCCTCTCCCTGCCACCCTCCAACCCAGTTTGAGGGGCTCCCACCTCTCCCTGCCATCCCCCAACCCACTTTGCGGGGTCTCCCACCTCTCCCTGACAGCCTCTAACACACTTTGTGTGGATCCCACCTCTCCCTGCCACCCCCAAATCCACTTTGTGAGGCTCCCACCTCTCCCTGCCAGCTTCTAACCCACATTGTGAGGATCCCACCCATCCCTGCCACCCTCCACCCCAACTTTGAGGGGATCCCATCTCTCCCTGCCACCCTCCACCCCACTATGTGTGGGTCCCACCTCTCCCTGCCCCCCTCCAACCCATTTTGAGGGTGTCCCACCTCTCCCTGCCACCCTCCACCCCCAACTTTGAGGGGGTCCCACCCTCCTTGCCCCCTCCCTCCCCGGGCTGGGAGCTGGGGCTGGGCTCTAGCAGTACTCCGACTTTATTTGTAAACTCTTTGGTAACCAATAAAAACTGAAGAACTGAGACCAAACCGAAGGAAACAGACACCTCCCCCTCCCCCCCAAACCCACCCAATACCCCAACACTTAAACTCACTAATGGGGTAACCCCAGATTTAACGTTCCCTCCCCCCTTCCCTCCCCAAGGTGAGATTTTAACCACTAAGAGCTGCTGGGGAAGTGCTGGGGTGGGGCGGGGGGGGGAGATGGGGGTGGCTGTCACCCCCCTCCCTGTCCCCTGCTCCCCAGCACCACGGTGGGCTGGGTGCTCCCCGTTGTGCTTGACTGTAGGGAGGAGGAGGAAGAAGGAGGAGGAGGAGCAAGGGGTGCTCTGGTGGGGAGGGGGAGGGGTCCTACATGGGGGGCTCATTGCAGAGCACAATCTCCAGCTCCTTGCGGTAGAGTTTGCCTCCATCTGCCAGGTTCATGATGCTCCTCCTGTAGTTGGTGAGCTGCTGGATGTTCATCTCCTGCAAGGAATGTGAGGACTGGGGTGGGGGGGATCAGCACCCCATTTCTACCTTGAGGGGGAAGGGGAAGGGGCTCAAGCTCCAGCACAGCCTCCCAAAGG
The DNA here is from genome assembly GCF_027791375.1 of Indicator indicator. NCBI lineage: Eukaryota > Metazoa > Chordata > Aves > Piciformes > Indicatoridae > Indicator > Indicator indicator. Next base: position 21,129,971 of record NC_072028.1, read on the forward strand.
GAACAAAGGGTTGGAATGGGTTGGGTTGGAAGGGAGCTCAAAGCTCATCCAGCTCCAATCCCCTGCCATGGGCAGGGACACCTCCCACCAGCACAGCTTGCTCAAGGCCTCATGCAGCCTGGCCTGGAACAGCTCCAGGCAGGGGGCAGCCACACTGGGCAACCTGTGCCAGTGTCTTCTCACCCTCACTGCCAACAATTTTTTCCTCATCTCTAGTCTCAGTCTCCCCTCTCCCAGCTCCAAGCCATTGTCCCTCATCCTGGCACTCCCAGCCCTTGTCCAAAGTCGCTCTCCTGGAGCCCCTTCAGGTGCTGGAAGGCTGCTCTGAGCTCTCCCTGGAGCCTTCTCTTCTCCAGGCTCAACAGCCCGGACCAGCTTCATGGAGAGCATGGACAGAGAGGGATGGAAGAAGATAGGAGGCTCTTGGGGGAAATTGAGTTCAGTTTTGGACCCTTCACTCCAAGAAGAACATTGAGGAGCTGGAGGAGGTGCAGAGAAGGGCAACAAAGCTGGGGAAGGGTCTGGAGAAGAGGGCTGGGGAGGAGCAGCTGAGGGAGCTGAGGGTGTTTAGTGTGGAGAAGAGGAGGCTGAGGGAGACCTCATTGCTCCCTACAGCTCCTGAGAGGAGGCTGCAGTGAGGTTGGGGTTGGTCTCTACTCCCTTGTCTCAGGTGATAGAAGGAGACGAAATGGCCTGAAACTGTGCCAGGGGAGGCTTAGGTTGGAGAGGAGGAAAGTGATGAGGTTGGAGAGTGGTGAGGGATTGGCAGAGGCTGCCCAGGGAGGTGGTGGAGTCCCCATGCCCCAGGGAGATGTTCCAGAACCCTGTGGCCATGGCACTTGTGGCCATGGTTTGATGGCCATGGTGGGGTTGGGTTGGAGGTTGGGCTGGGTGATCCTGGAGGCTTTTTCCAACCCAAACCATTCTATGATTCTGTCTGGGGGTGGAGGGGGCAGCTCCCACCCCACCCTACGCTTCCCAGCCCCCTCTCACTTTCTTGTTCTTCTCGTAGAGGTCTTTCAACAGCGCGTCCAGCTCGTGCTCATCGATGAAGCCACTTCCATCCTGGGGGGCAATGGAAGGACATCACCCAGGGGAAGGACACAAAAGACTTGCACCTCAAATCCAAGCAGGGACCTGTCCCAAGTGACCCCCACTTAGTTGGAAGTTGTGTTGGCTTGGGGCAGGTGATTTTTCTGCCTGGAGCTTGCTCCCTACCTTGTCGTAGAAGGTGAAGATGGCATTGAACTCCTCCGAGGACAGCTTCATCCCCTGGGCAAGGGACACTGGGGTGTGAGGGGGGGTGGGGGTTGGGGGACACACACAATCAGACAGGGAAGAGGGGGGGAGTGAGGTGGGGTTCACCTCGTGGCTTTTGGGGTTACCTGAAACTTCAGCAGGAAGTTTTCTTGCACAGGCAAAAGTCTGCAAGAGAAGAGAGGCAGCAATGAGCGCGGAGCAGCCAGGCAGCAGCAGGAGACACCTTGGGGAAGCAAAGGAGGCTTCAGACCTCAGCTTCTCACCTGGAGCCTGACCAAATGGAAGAGAACAACAACTGTCCTCAGAGGATGGAACAGACCTTTCCTAGACACCTGTGTCTCAAAGCTGTTTTCCCCTCCCTCCCTCCTCCCCTGCTGCCTTAGAATCACAGAACCATTCTGCTTGGGAAGACAAAAAAAACCTTCAGTCCAGACATCGACCCAGCACTGCCAGGGCACCACCAGCCCATGGCCCTCAGCACCACAGCTCCATGGCTTTGGAACTCCTGTAGGGGTGGAGACCCCACCACTGCCTTGGGCAGCCTGGGCCAGGCCTTCACAACCCTTTGGGGGAAGAAATTGTTCCTCATGGCCAACCTAAACCTGCCCTGGGGCAACTTGAGGCCATTTCCTTTTGTCCTGTCTCTTGTTCCTGGGGAGCAGAGCCCAACCCCCACCTGGCTGCAGCCTCCTCTCAGGAGCTGGAGAGAGCAATGAGGTCTCCCTCAGCCTCCTCTTCTCCACACCAACCCCCCCCAGCTCCCTCAGCTGCTCCTCCCCAGCCCTCTTCTCCAGACCCTTCCCCACCTTTCTTGCCCTTCTCTGGACCTGCTCCAGCTCCTCAGTGTCCTTCTGGCAGTCAGGAGCCCAAACCTGACCCAGCACTCAAGCTGTGCCCTCCCCAGTGCCCGTTCCAGGGGCACAATCCCTGCCCTGCTCCTGCTGCCCACACCATTGCTGCTCCAGGCCAGGCTGCTGGTGCCCTTCTTGCCCACCTGGGCACCCCCTGGGCTCATCTTCAGCTGCTGCCAACCAGCACCCCCCCCAGGTCTTTCTGTGCTGGGCACTTTCCAGCCACTCTGCCCTGAGCCTGGAGTATTTCATGGGGTTGTTGTGACCCAAGAGCAGGACCCAGCACTTGTCCTTGTTGAACCTCATCCCACGGATCCAACCTGTCCAGATCCCTCTGCAGAGCCTCCCAACCCTCCAGCAGGTCACCACTGCCACGGTGTCATCTACAACCCGCCTGAGGGAGCCTCGATCCCCTCACCCAGATTCATTGATGAAGATATTGACCAGAGCTGGCCTCAGCACTCAGCCCTGGGGGAGCAGCACCGCTGCCCAGCTGCCAGCTGGGGTTAACTCCAGCCCCACCCCCCACCCACCCCCTTGCCCCTTCCCAGCCCAGCCCTTACCGGGACATCTCGGAGAGTCCCAGCTTCCCGTCTCCATTCATGTCAAACATCCGCAGCTGCCGGGACACAGGAAGCTCTGGGTCACCCACTGCCTCCTCCTGCCCTCCCTCTCACCTGCTGGGGGGGCTGCTGGCACAACCCCCTTCCTTTCCCCCCAGTGCCAGCCCAGGCTTGTGCTGCTTACGATGGTCTGGGTGTACTCCTGCAGCTTGGGCTCGTCATAGGGCCGGTTTGCCTTCTTCAGGAGGTCCGACAAGAAGCCCTGCAAGGAGAGGGCTGTGGCAGCCTCTCCCCATCCCTGCTGGCCCCACCGAGGGTGCCCCATGGCTGGGGAACCTAGGCAAGCCCACCCCCTTCGTGCCCCCAGCCCACCTTCAGCTCGTTGGCTTCGATGTAGCCGCTGCGGTCTGTGTCGTACCTGCGCCAAGCCTGCGGAGGAGCTTGGGTTAGGGTGGGGGCGGGGCCCCTCTCTTTCCCACCGCCCCAACACCTGTGTGCCCCGCCCCAACCCCCCCTCTCCCCCCCGCTTGGAGCATCCCCCAGCAGAGATGGGGTCAGCTCCTCACAGCTAAAGCAAACATCCCCTGCAGACCACTGCAGCTCCTCTGGCACCTGGCACCTCCACCCCATTCCCAGTGCCACTTCCCAAGCAGGAGCTCTCCCCAGGATGCTCCATGTGCCCCCTACAACCCCCAGCCTTGTTTTGGTCACAGAATTCCAGAGTTCCAGCGTGGTGAGAGCTGGAAGGGACCTCTGGAGCTCACCCAGTCCAACCCTCTGCTCCAGCAGGGCACCCACAGCAGCTTGCCCAGCAGCACAATGCCCAGGGGGGGTTGGAAGCTCTCCACACAAGGAGACTCCACAACCTCTCTGGGCAGCCTGCTCCAGGCCTCCAGCACCCTCACACCAAACAACTTTCTCCTCCTGCTCAGATGGAACCTCCTGGGTGCCAGTTTGTGCCCTCTGCCCCTTGGCCTGTCCCTGGGCACCACTGAGCAGAGCCTGGCCCCAGCCTCTTGCCCCCTACAGCTCCTTCAGCTCTTGCTGAGCATTGCTCAGCTCCCCTCTGGGGCTGCTCTTCTGCAGGCTCTCAGCCCCAGGGCTCTCAGCCTTTGCTCCTCACAGAGCTGCTCCAGGCCCCTCAGCAGCTTTGCAGCCTCCCCTGGATTCTCTCCAGCAGTTCCCTGTCCCTCCTGAGCTGGGGAGCCCAGAACTGGACCCCAATGTGGCCTCACTGGGGCTGAGGAGAGGGTGAGGAGACCCTCCCTGGCCCTGCTGCCCACCCTCTTCTCAATGCCCTCAGGATCTCATTGACCTTCTTGACCACAAATGCTCATTGCTGGCTCATGGTGACCTTGTTCTCTACCAGCACTCCCAGGTCCTCCTACATGGATCTGCTTCCCAGCTAGACCCTGTGGTGCTGCTCCCAGCCCTCTGAGCTCTGCCTTTGAGCCACTTCCCAACCCACCTGGTCCCCATCAGCAGCCTCCCTCCTGCCCCTCAGATGGCTTCCCCCAAGGCAAAGGCACTATGAGGTTTTGGGGTTGGCCACATCCCTGGGGCACCAAGCACCCCCGAGGGGGAGATCCACAGGAACAGCTCCAGCTCCCTGCAGCTCACCTCACCTGAAGACCAGGACCACCCCCACCCCCTCCAAAAAAAAAAAAACCCAGCACCACCCACAGCAGCTGGCTCCCACACCGCTGAGCCACAGCTGTGAGTCTGGGGGAGACTGGTGGGGTTTGGGCAATGCCACCCCCTGGCTGTTGCTCCGTGGTGGAGCTGGCCACTGGAGCCCAAATGCCCGAGGGAAGCCCGGGCCAGCCTGCCCCACTCACCTCCATGAACTCGGAGCTGGAGCCCACGTGCTGGCGGAAGCACAGCAGGAAGTTCTCCTCCGTGGGCAGGATCTGGGCCAACTGCAGGCGACACAAGGGGCAGGGGGGAGCACAGAGGACACATCAAGGGGGGTCAAGGAGGGACATGAATAAGGAGGGGACATAAGGGGCAGGGCAGGACCACAAGCATCGGGGGGGGAATATGAGTGTTGGGGACACACACACATGAGCATCAGGGGGGACATGAGAATCAGGGGGGAACATGAGAATCAGGGGGGGACCATGAGAATCGGGGGGGGGACCATGAGAATCGGGGGGGGACAGGAATCGGGGGGGAACATGAGAATCGGGGGGGAACATGAGAATCAGGGGGGGACCATGAGAATCGGGGGGGGGACCATGAGAATCGGGGGGGAACATGAGAATCAGGGGGGGACCATGAGAATCGGGGGGGAACATGAGAATCAGGGGGGGACCATGAGAATCGGGGGGGAACATGAGAATCGGGGTGGGTCATGACCATCAGAAGAGGACCATGAACATCAGGGGGAGACCATGAGCATCAGGAGGGACCATGAGCATCAGGAGGGACCATGAACATCAGAGGAGACCATGAACATCAGAGGAGGACATGAGCATCGGGGGGGGGGTGCACCATGAGCAACACGGTGGAGGGACACAGGCATCAGAGGACCACGAGCATCAGGAGGACACACAAGCATCAAAGGGGGATCGGGAGCACGCTGGAGGGGTCCGCAGGGCCAGCACCACTCCCTCTCTCACCTCTGCCATCTCGATCTTGCCGTCGGCGTTCTTGTCGTACTTGTGCATGAACTCCTTCATCTTGTCACCCAGGCTGTCGCGCTTGGAGTCCTGCCGGCAAGGAGAGCGGATGGCAGCAGCTCATCACCCCCACACCCCTGCCCCGCGGCGCCACTCTTCCCTCCTGGAGGTGCCCCCGTCCCGGGCAGGAGGGAAGGGAGGAGCAAAGCCAGGAGAGGCTCTTACCACACCCGCCCCCTTCCTGGCGCTTTCCAGCTCCTGGAAGAAGTTTTCCAGCTCTTTGCCTTCGATGTAGCCATTCCCTAAGGGGAGGAAGGACAGGCGATAAAGCTGCGTCAGAGGGCGGGAGGGATGCTCCTGGGGGACGCGGTGCTCGTCCCCCTCCCTCCCGGTGATACAGCTGCAGAGAGCCACCGGCCGGCACCGAGTTTCACAGTCCCGGCGACGCCTGGAGGTGCAGAGAGTCGGAGCCCCCCCGGTTTGCAGCCTGGGGAGGGGGCACAGCGCCGGGCTTGTCCCCTGCACCTGCGTGTGGGGCACTGGGGCACCCCCCACCCCAGGGGACTACGTCCTCCTCCCAGTGTCTGCTGCCTTTGCTGCCTCTGAAGCTGTCATCAGAGCACCCCTGGCTCGTCCTGAGCACCCCCCGGGTGCTGCCTCCCACTGCGAGGGCAAATAGGGAGCAGGGACAAGGCACCAAGCACAGAGTCACCCCCTCTGGGGTGCAGGATCAGGCCCCGAATCGGCTCAGCCCTCCCGTCAGGGAGCCCAGGGATGGTCTCTGATGTGCCTGGGGGCTCGCAAGGGTTCCTGTCCCCCTGTCCCATGTCTCCCCCTCCCCCCATCTCTTGGTGCCAGTATCTGTCCCGGGTAGCCACAGCCCTTCCCTGCCCTGCTTGGTGGCAGGATGGCTCAGCCAGGACTTTGGTGCTGGCCCTTGGTGGCTTCGAGGGGGTGACCATCACCAGAGGACTGCATCAAGGACACTGACTCCGCAGTGCTGCCACTGCCCCGCCAGAAATCCTCCCTCCCGCCAACATCTGGCCACAGCTGGCGGCACTGCCAGGGCTCTTTCCTAAAATAAACCCAACCAAAAGAACCCCCAACCCCCACCCCTCCCCATGCCAGCCCCGAGGTGCTTGCTCCGGGGCACCCTGCTCTGTGCCACCTCACCACGGTGTCCCCAGCAGCATCTTCTCCCTGCTGCAACGCGGCAGTTCGGAATAAGCCTTCCCCATCCCGGTTGGAAGCGCCTGGGAATGTCCTAGGGCGCCTTCCTCTCCGACAGCCGCATCCCGGTGGATGAGCAGCGTCCTTCCATCCCTCCCTCCCTCCCTCGCTCCCTCCCAGGAGGGGCTTGGCGTTGGAGGGGGTTGTGAGTTGCTGAGGAGCTTTCCGCTGCCCTTCGCAGGAGCTCTGCTTTTGTGAGTGCAGGAAAGCCTCAAACTTCTTTGGATTCAGTTGGGATAAAAAAAAAAAAAAAAGTAAAACCGCGGGAGTTTGGAGCTGGGGTGACAAAAAAACCCCAAAAGGGCCAGGAAAAACCAGGGCCACTTGCTTGGTGTCCCCCCTCCCCCATCAGGCTGCAGCTTGGTGAGGTCCGATCCAGAGCAGTGGGATGGGAAGCAGCATGGAAAAATCTCCTCTGGACAGCCACAGCCACACCTCGGAGCCTCCCTGTGACCCGGGACAGCTGTGACTGGCAAAGGGAGGGCATCAAAGACACCCAAGGTGACATCTGCAGGGCACAGGGAGCCTTAGGGGGAAGGGGTGAAAGACCCAACAGAGGGGTTTAGGTGGAGAGAAGAGCTTGGGCGAGACCCTCGCCCACAGGGGGGGAGCTTGGGGTCCATCAGCAGAAGGAAGCGGCTGGGGCCGTTGGAGCAGCCAAGGATTGTCCTCTCCAAGGCCACCATGCCCCCTGCCACCTGAGCCCCTCCTCTCCTGGGCACCTGCAGGCTTGCCCTGGGAGCCGTGGGCCAAGCTGGATCCGTGCCTGGCCCCACGCTTCGGAGCAGATGGAGCTGCTCCAAGGGCGCAGGGGGACGTGCTGCAGGGAGGCGGCAGGACGCCCACCCCCCAACACTGCCATCTCACCGTCCCACCTCCCCCAGCCCCTCCGCTGCTCCAGGGCCAGCTCCGGCGGTGACAGGGCCGGCAGTGCCCGTGCCACCCTGTCCCCGAGGAGGCTGCAGGAGGGCACCCTGGAGCTGAGCTCTCGGTGCCAGCAGCGCGGCTGGGGACGCTGTGTGACGCAGTTCCCAGGAGGGTTTCGGTCCCAAGACCTCAGGCAGGGGACCTGGGGACGGGCAAGAGCCCTCCAAGGGGCTGCTCTGCCCAAACAAGGCTGAGGCTCCTCCAGTGCACCCCGGCGCCGGGGGAAGCTCTTCCCACCCAAAACTCTTTGCCCCCTTTTGGGGGGCTGGCAGCCGTGGAGAGCGGGGGCCACGGGAGGTGACATCCCCACAGTGTCCCCAAGGGAGAGGCTTCAAGGGGCTGAGGAGCAGGTGGGGAGGGACTGAGGACTCCGTTCCTGACCCTGCTCTGGGCAAGGGACGCCCCTTCTGTCACCCCTCTCACCTCCAGGGCAAGGAAGTGGCCCTGGGGCCAGGCCAGGGCCACCCAGGTGCCAAGGCTGGGGCATTGTGGAGGGAATGGAGAGGGGACAGAGGGTAGGAGGGAGGGGGGCACCCCGGGAAGGGCAGGACCCCCGGAGGTGACCACCAGCCCTGAGCTAACCCCGGCTCGGGGCGGGGGGAGGACGTGCGAAGGAGACTTGCGGCACAACCTGGCTCCACGTCCCATGGACCAGGGTCTCCTGGTGGGGTGCAGGGAGGGACTCCCCACCTTTTCCTGACAGGAAGGTCCTGCGGGAAGGGGAAGGCACCGTCTCCCTGATCCTCAGGTTTTCCCCGAAGGGGCTGCACCCTATCATCCTGGGGGGATCTTCATCACCCCGGGGGGCTCCCCATTATCCCGAGGGGTCCTTCAACAGCTTGGGGGGATTGTCCATCACCCTAGGGGCTCCCTATCAACCCTGGGGGACTCCCAAACATCCCGGGCTGCAGCGGCAGGGTCTCTACATCTCTCTCTGCACTGTCCCCGACGGGACATTCGGGGACACTCCAGCGTCCCCCCCGCCAGTTCCCGCGCTCCCGGGAGATGCTCATCCCGGCGCCCTCCCCTCCAGTGTTTTTTGGGGTGGGTTGCAGGGGGGTTGTATGGGGGAGGGGTGTGTGTGCGTCGCGCCCCCCGGGACTGACCGTCCGCGTCGAAGTGCCGCCAGACGTCGAGGAACTGGGAGGCGGTGAGCTCGGCCAGGTGGAGGTGCGGGGCCTGCTGCGGGCCGGCCATCTCATCCCCCGCCGCTGCCGCCGCCGCCGCCGCTGCCGCCGCCCGCCCGCCCGCCGCCGCCTTTTATACCCGCGCCGCCGCACAGCCCCGCCGCCGCCAGGGGGCGCCGCTGTCCCGGGACACCGGGAACCGAAGGCACCGGGGAGGAGGACAGGGACTGGGATGGTGGGATACGGGCACCGGGAATGGGGGGAACAGGGACACGGACACTGGGACACGAGCACCGGGAATGGGGGGGGACAGGGATTGGGACACCGGGACACTGGTAACGGGAATAGAGGGGACAGGGACACGGACAACGGATTACGGGCACCAGGAATGGGGGGGGGGACGGGGATTGAGACACCGGGATACTGGCACCGGGAATCGGGGGGACAGGGACACTGGGATACGGGCACCGGGAATGGAGGGGACAGGGACAGGGACACCGGGATACTGGCACCGAAAATGGGGGGGGACAGGGATTGAGACACCGAGATACTGGCACCGGGAATGGGGGGGACATGGACACTGGGATACAGGCACTGGGAATGGGGAAGACAGGGATTGAGACACTGGGATACTGGCACCGGGAATGGGGAGGACATGGACACTGGGATACGGGGACCGGGAATAGGGGGGACATGGGCTGGGACACTGGGATATGGGCACCGGGAATGGAGCGGACAGGGACAGGGACACCGGGATACTGGTACTGGGAATGAGTGGGACGGGGATTGAGACACTGGGATACTGGCACCAGGAACAGGGGGGCACAGGGACACCGGGATATTGGCACCGGGAATGGAGGGGACAGGGATTAGGACACCGGGGTACTGGCACCGGGAATGGGGTGACAGGGATTAGGACACAGGGATACTGGCACCGGGAATGGGGAGGACAGGGATTGGGACACCGGGGTACTGGCACCGGGAATGGGGGAGGATGGGGACCAGGACACCAGGATACTGGGCACCGGGAATGGGGGAGAGAGGGATTGGGACACCGAGATACTGGCACAGGGAATGAAGGGGACGGGGACTGGGACACTGGGATACTGGGAACGGGAACGGAGAGAACCTGGGCTGGGACACCGGGACACCGGCATCGGGAAGAGAGAGAAGCTGGGGACCAGCCCCAGGCAGGACCGGCGGGGCCGGGTCCCTGAGATAACAGTGCTGGGGAAGGAGGATCGAGACACCAGGACACAGGGACAGACACAAGGACAGAGGGGCAGACACAGGGGCAGAGGGACAGAGGGACATCGGCACCGCAGGGGGTGGGGGGAACCGGGACGCTCAGACACTGACACTGAGTGGGGGGCCCGGAACGGGGACACAAGAACGTCAGCACCGAGGCGGGGAAGCAGGGCAGAGAGCAGGGACCGGGACACACTGGGACCAACAGAGGCAGCCTGCCCCTTGTCCCTGCCTTGTCCCCTACCCCTGCTCCATGGCACCCACTTCTGCCCTGTGTCCCCTACTCCTGCTCTTTGCCAACTACCCCTGCCCTGTGCCATCTGCCCTGTCCAATGTCACCTCTCCCTGCCCCATCACCTACCCCTGCCTCATGCCACCCTCCCTGCCTAATGTCACCTACCCCTGCCTTGTCCCTGTGCCCTGGCCTGCCACCTCCTCCTGCCTGCCACTCCACCCCTTCCCCAAGTCCCTGCATCCCTTCCTGTTCCACCCAGCTCTGCCCCTGCCACCCAGCCCTCATCCCGGTCACCCAGCCCTGTCCCTGCTCTGTGCCACTATCCTCCTGCAGCACCTTCATGGCTCATAATTTGTTGGCCCCGGGGGAAGGAGAAGGACTGAAGCAGCCTCAGTGCCACCCAGGGTGTTCAAAGCCAGGCTGGATGAGGCCTTGAGCACCCTGGGCTGGTGGGAGGTGTCTTTGCCCATGGCAGGGGGGTTGGCACTGGATGAGCTTTGAGGTTCCCTTCCCACTCAACCCAATTCCATGGTTCCCTGATGGCTGCAGCAGGGCCAGCACCTGTGGCTGGACCAGGACACAAAATCATAGAACCATAGAACTGTCAGGGCTGGAAGGGAGCTGAAGGCTCAGTCAGACCCAACCCCCCTGCCATGGGCAGGGACACCTCACACCACAGCAGGTTGCTCACAGCCACCTCCAGCCTGGCTGCAAAAACCTCCAGGCAGGAGGCTTCCACCACCTCCCTGGGCAACTTGTTTCCCGTGATTTCGTTTTCCCAAGTTCGTTTTTCCCGAGCAGCAGGGAAATTTCCAGGCCCAAACAAACAGCCACGTGTGGGGTTTGCCAGCGGCTCCAGCAGAGCCTGCCCAGGGGAAGCATCGCCATGGCTACGGGGCGGGGGGGAGGGAGAGGAAAAGCCTCCTCCTGCTGCAGGGAGAGGCCGGCGTGGAAGTGCTTAATTAAAGATGAGCAGGCGGCAGGGACCTCACCGGCAGGGGCTGGGGACTGCCGGCCCTGCATGGCTGCTAGAACCTCTTGCTTTGGTCTTTTGGCCGGGAGAAAAGGGGTTACGAGGTGCTCCACCCCCCGCCCCGACCTGAGGAGCTCACAGCCCCCTTGGGAGCAGGTTTGGGAGGGGGAGGGGGAGCCTGGCTTGAATGTCAGGGGGAGCTGGGGCAGGGCAGGACGCCCAGAGTCAGAGCACCAGCATCCCACCGGGAGAGCCAGGCTGGGACAGGGACACGGGATGGGCTTCCCCCGCCCCCCCTGCTGCTCCACGCAGCTTTTGGGCACTCGTGGAGATGCTGAAAAGGTGTCCCAGGGATTCACCTCACAGCACCTGGGGTCCAGCAAGCAGAGGAGACCCCCAAAAGCTTCCTTTCCCAGGAAGTGCAGGGCAGGCTGTGAGGATGCTGAGGGGTCTGGAGCAGCAATGTGAGGAGCAAAGGCTGAGAGCCCTGGGGCTGAGAGCCTGCAGAAGAGCAGCCCCAGAGGGGAGCTGAGCAATGCTCAGCAAGAGCTAAAGGAGCTGTGGGGGGCAAGAGGCTGGGGCCAGGCTCTGCTCAGTGGTGCCCAGGAACAGGCCAAGGGGCACAAACTGGCATCCAGGAGGTTCCATCTGAACAGGAGAAAATGGGATTCTGGGATTCTGTGAAGACCTAAAGTTTTGGGGGGAACCTCATCCCAAAGCTGCTGAGCTGAGCCAGGCAGGAGAGTCTGAAAGGCTTTGTGGTTAACTTCTTAGGTAAAAAAAGAGTGCAAGGAGCAAATCTCCCAGAGGAGCCTGGAGAATGGAGCCCGGGAAGAGGAAATGGGATGCATCCCCCAGTTGGATTTTGGAGGGAATGTAGCAGAGGCTGATTCTCAGATACCAGCAAAGATCTCTCACGACATGGTCCAGCCAAGGGCTGTGCCTGAGACTTCTCCTCCTGGCAGGGCACTGTCACATGAATCATGGGGCAGAAAAGGAGGACACCTCCCTCTTCTCTGAGGGACTGGAAGCAGCAGGACCCCAGGACCTGCAAAGTTTTCTCTGGAGTGATCAGCAAGGAAAAGGAGAGGGCTGGCACAAAGGGATGGGATAGGCTGGCTCCTAAACCCTTGGCTGAGAAGGGGGATGAGAAGCTCAGCAGGAGCCAGCAGTCAGCACTTGCAGCCCAGAGAGCCAAGCAGAGCCTGGGCTGCAGCAGCAGAAGTGTGGCCAGCAGGGCCAGGGAGGGGATTCTGCCCCTCTGCTCCACTCTGCTCAGACCACACCTGGAGCTCTGGGTCCAGTGCTGGAGCCTCTGTTCCAGGAAGGCTCTGGAGGGGCTGGAAGGTGTCCAGAGAAGGGCCAGGAGGAGGAGCAGAGGGCTGGAGCTGCTCTGCTCTGAGGACAGCCTGAGAGAGTTGGGGTTGTGCAGGCTGGAGAGGAGAAGGCTCCCAGGAGACCTTCTGGTGGCCTTGCAGGATCTGAAGGGGGCTCCAAGAAAGCTGGGGAGGGACTTTGGAGGGTGTGAGGGAGTGATAGGAGTGGGGGGATGGAGCAAAAGTAGAAGTGGAGAGATTGAGATTGGATGTGAGGAAGAAATTCTTGGCCAGGAGGGTGGTGAGAGCCTGGCAGAGGTTGCCCAGGGAGGTGGTGGAAGCCTCCTGCCTGGAGGTTTTTGCAGCCAGGCTGGAGGTGGCTGTGAGCACCCTGGGCTGGTGTGAGGTGTCCCTGCCCATGGCAGGGGGTTGGGACTGGCTGAGCCTTGAGCTCCCTTCCAGCCCTGACAGTTCTGTGATTCCATGAGAGTAACAGAGAAGCTGGGCCAGCTCTGCCTGCACCAGAACAGGTCCCCCATGGGTCCCCTGCCCATGGCAATGTGGGACAGGCTGCGCTGGTGGCACTCAGTGACCAGGCAGCACCAGAGCTTGCTGCTAATCACAGTGCTGCAAAATCCAGCAGCAGTTGTGCACTTTGGGTTCCTGTCTCCACCTGTCAAGTTTTAGAGCTCTTCAAGCATCTTCTACCTTATCTCCATGACCATAACAGCCTCCATTCCAAGGGTCTGGAGAGCAGGAGGCTGAGGGGAGACCCTCTGGCTCTCCACAATTCCCTGCAAAGAGGTCTGAGCCAGGAGGGGCTTGGCCTCTTCTGCTAAGGAACAAGTGACAGGACAAGAGGAACTGGCCTCAAATTGCCACAGGGCAGGTTTAGGTTGACCTTGAGGAATAATTCCTTGCCCAAAAGGGTTGTCCAGGCCTGGCCCAGGTTGCCCAGGGCAGTGGTGGAGCCCCCATCCCTAGTGGGGTCCCAAAGCTATGGAGATGTGGTGCTGAGGGCCATGGGTTGGTG